>NC_065923.1:39096741-39386372 GCF_024586455.1 Bactrocera neohumeralis | reverse complement strand
GAAAATAATATTCGTTTTTTTAAAGGCTTACAAAAAACCGTTTTAAACCCATAAACCCTTTAAAATTTTAAAATAAAAGGTGTTTTTTGGGGGTTTTTCCATATAATATAATATAAATACGTAAGTATTACACTATCTACTACAAATAGTTGACTGTTCTAAGAACTTAACAGTGCGTATAAGTAATCTAATTTATCGAATGGTTTGTTGATACAACAAATTAAACTCAGTAAATTTAATAAAGCTTAAAATTCGGCGGTCATATCGTGACAAAGAAATTTATTTTCTGAAAAATACCAAATTATATTTTCAACTCTATCTAGAGCAGAAAGAAATATTAAGGTGTAGAGGCTAGTTTCCTTTATTGATCTGTTGACTTATGACTTATAATGTTGGAAACATTATGTGTTTGCTATTTGCATTCGTGCGGAAAATTATAATGCCACCCAAGTAATGAAAGAGCTGTAGACAGAACACACACACTTCGATTAAAGCAAGTATAAAATTTTCCCATACACCCTAAATGGGCATACCTATGTATATATCATAAATGTCATATTTTTGCTCGAGCTCTCTATGTGCTTATTGTCTTTGAGCGTATGCATGAAACTCCGCTCATAAAAATGTGGATATGTATGTACATATATTGAGTGTGCACGATCATGGTTGTGCGGTTGCTTTAGAATACTGTTCATAGTCTAGTTAAAGCTTTAAACGGTTATGTTTGTTCGTAATCCATGCCTTTGCTGGTGTGTTAAATGTGCATCAAGTGAGACGACCACTTATTTTCTGACTCTGTGGCATGGTTTACATGCTGGTATTTGATAGCTGCTACTTAGCACTTGTGATATCATTCAGCATGCTAGTGTACTACTTATATTTTAAAGCCGCTGCAGAATGCGAATAGTTGGATGAAAACAATTTTATGAATTTGAGAAAATAATTGTTATTTGTCACACATAAAATTAATCGAGATGGATATAAAGTTAGGTTTATACATATAAATGGCCGGTTGGCTTTGTATCGCAAATTTTGAGTCAATATGTAAGATATCTTTTTACAATTATAATAATATTTATATTGTCGTTATTATAGTATATTTTTCTCAAATTTGTCGATCCGCGAATGAGTTACAAGTATATTCATAAAATTTCATAGAAACATGTTCGCGAGTATACTTAGTGCAATAGCCCAAATGCTTCACCATCTCTTGAACCATATATTTAGGTCGAAATGCATGATCAGACCAGCTTGGCGCTAAAACCGGTTGCAAGACTTGCTCGCGTCTAAAAGGCTTCGCCAATAGTCTCCGCAATGTTCACGACGGCGCCAGTTAGTTACTTCAAGTTTCGCTAAGTCAGTATCCACTTCAGCCTTCCGTTTTAATTTGGGTCGGCGTTTTCTTCGTCGGCCACCGGGAAACACCAAATCGTACATTTTGCGAGCTGGAGTGTTCAAGAATGAGGGCTAAACAAATCAAACCTGCCGGAACAAGTCTTTTCTGTTGTTCCTATGTAAATAGATTTGTCGCCATATTATATTTGGTTGTCCGGGCATATGAGTGACTTCAAACCCTTCAATTGTCAGATTGTATTTGTTTATGCTGTCGTAATATTTTCGCAATTATCAATATTCAAACACATGGTATATAAAGAGTCAGTAGTTTTTTATTTGGGATATAATTTATCCATAAATATTGGCAAGCAGTGTGCCTTCATCCTATTTCGCAGCGAAGAAGCGTAAATTATTACTTAAAATTTCGAGAAATGTAAAAAAATCTTGATCATTTATATACAGTAATTACAGTTTAGGTTCATTTCGGAACGCGGCACACAGAGAATTTCATATTGTTCCGGTAAATATTTTCAAAATTACATGCAAATTTGAAAAGGCGTTTCAGAGTGCTTGTAAAGTCATTCCAAACTTTAAACGAAATATTTTTGAAATCGAGATTTTCCTCACGATAACTGGCGAACGTTTACCAAAAAGAAGTTTGTAACATCCAGTTTAATTTAGCCATGTCCGTCTGTCTGTATATAATCCCTCAGCGTAAGTGAGGAAAGTTCTCTTCACAAGCATGGCTCATTTTGTCGCAACGGGTTTGACCAGGTATCCTCTGTTCGGTTGATTTATATATTTGTGCGCTGAGTTTTTTCTAAGGCAACAATGAAAAAAATTTTTCAGATATTAAAATAGCAAAACTTAGGACTGAGTTTGAGAACTAAGTAAAAACAAAAGTAAACTTTTTTTACCGAAATTGAGAGAAAAACCAAATTTTTGATTCCAGTTTTCGACGAAAAAAGTTCTCCTTCGATTTATAGTCCTTTGCGCATTTGGAAATATTTTTTGGAATACAGTTCATCACTTTGATCCTATGGACGGAAAAATTTTGTTTATTCGACGACCCGTGTGTTTTACACAATCAAGACACTTAATCCAACAACTTGTGTTGTCATCATCATTTAAATATATTATTCTATTTCGATTAGCTTTAGATGTACAAAAGTAACCGTTAGAAAAACAAAACTCTTATAATAAAAATCAGTGAACAAAAATTCCGAGGATATATAAAAATAATCGATCAGCATTGCGTGATATAAACTACTAACCGATGCGTCGTAAATACCGCGTGCTATCGTGAAGAAAAAGAGTTAAACCAATCAAAAGTTTAGCTATCGTGGGTATGAAACTTTTTTTCATGAGTTTAATTGACGATCTCAGTTAAGGATGCGCCAAATTGATTTGTCTTTCAGATGAGAGTGTGAATGTGTAAGCAGAGAATATCTAAAAAATTTATTCAGTTGTACCACTAAAATGGCCTGCGTTTGGTTGCTTTTTCTGTTTGGCTATCTTGTTGTTTCGTTGCTTCTTCTCGTTTGCTGCAGGTATGTGAGAGATTTTGTTTTCGTCATTTGAATTGGTCATCGATATCCAGCAATTAAATTTTGATTGAAATTTAAAAGTACCTGATGAGATTCCATTATGAAAGAAACATAATCAAATAACCAATTTAACGGAGGTTTGTTTTTATAATTAAGGAATAACATGCCATTGCTATTGCAATTCAAGTTATGGTTGATTTATATATTGACCGAACTTATTATAACTTAGTTAACTAATACATATTTTGCCTTGAGAGAAATCGGTGTGGAAATTTAATACAGGTGGTCCGTTTTTCGACGTGTGGTTTTCAATGAACTACACATTTTTCGAAGTTGATCTTTTTGTCCATTGTTTCTTGAGTTAAACATATTTTGGTTTGTCATTGCATAACGAACACACAGAACCACCATCAAGCGTGTTGCATGTTCGGTGAATGGGCTCAAAACAAGTTTGCAACCAATTTCGATTTTCACAAGAAACTTTGCTCAGCGATAACTTTTGGTTAAATATATACGTTAATAAATATATGTCAACGATGCCGGAAGAATTTTCGCATTTGGAGTGGAATTCACAAACCATTGTGGACATGCCATTACATTCTCAAATAGTCACAGTTTGATCTGCTTTGTAGGTAGAACAAATCATTGGTCCATATTTCTTCAAAAAGGAAACCATTCATAATGTTACAGTCAATTCCAACAAGGCGGCTCTTTATTACAGGCCATCAACATCAACTGATGATCCATACGAAAATAAAATAAGGGATTTTGTGCTTGAAAATCGACGATTTGTTATCAGAGATTTTACTAGCATCGTTGAAGTATCGGAAAGATCAGCGAAAACCATTTTGAAAGATCATTTGATCTTAAGAAAAGTAATACATTTTTTCCACCCGTTAACGTCTGTGTAGCAATGCTTTCCGACTACCAGGGTGTCATAAAACGTATTATTACTGGCGATGAGTCTTGGATCCATGCTTACGACCGACCTGTAAACAGACGATCAGTCGGCAGAATAGCGTGGCAAAGTTGAGCCGAAGACAAAAAAATCAAGGTTATGCTGAGAGTTTTCATCGATTCCTTCCGACCAGCCAAACTGTCAAAAAGGAATAATATTTGTGTGTAATGCTTCGTTTACGCGAAGCTATTAATAAGAGGAGAGGGAATTATGGCCGAAAATTCTTGGATTTTCTACCACAAAAACGTATCGTCGCATACTGAATTGATTCTTCGCGAGTTTTCCGCCAAACTTTCAACAAATATCGTGTCGTAATCTCCGTATTCGCCTGATTTAGCTCTCTCGCGAATTCTTGCTATTCAGCAAACTCAAACGACCGCTCAGGAGAATCCGTTCTGAGTCAATTAAATACCTTAAATGTGAATCGCATTGAAGGCTATTCCGGAAATTGGATTTAGCAACTGTTTAGAGGATTGGAAAAAACGTTGACAAAAGTGTTTTCGGGTTCAGAGGGTAACTTTGAGGGTTACGACATAGATTTTAAAAAAGAAATGTAAAGTTACTTGTATAAACAAAGTCTTACTATCTTTTGCTCATTGTAGTATATGTATGTATGCATAACGTAGATATATTTCATGAAACGTGTTGAAAGAAACAGTATACAATTTTTTATCAAATATTTTCAGATATTTTTATAGAATTCTAGCGGGATTAATTCTAAGATAAATCATGCAATCAATGCTCTATCATTGAATAAGTCAAAAGTCAAAAGAATTGCATGACATCTGCTTGTGCTCACTCACCTTCGTTATTGATAGCATAAGTCAATCGAAGCTAGCACTCACAACGCGCAATCGCTCAATCACTGGATTCCACAGAGAGTTACGATGACAATGTACTTGAACTCTGTAGAAATATTTGTTTGTATTTTTAACTTATGATTGCAGTTCGAACGTGAAAGCATGCTCGCCTTATTTATTTTTACAATCGAACGAGCATAAAAAATGAAATAAATGCATTCAACTAAAAGTTTACTCAATCTGTCGGAGAGTTATTTTAACAACTATCCGGGCATTCCAATGAAGGTGGTTTGGGAATGTATCGATATTATGGCTTTATATTGAAGTACCGTAGCGGACAAAAAAAGCCCACACTGAAAATATGTGCTTATTTGATTTTATTTAAAAACAAAAAACTATACATTCTATAACAAAATTTGTTATGAAACTAAATTTATATTAGAATTCTTAACATAAATAAATATTTTATTTAAAAATAAATTTTTCCATTTTTGATTAGAAGCCAAAACAAACTTTTGAGACATTTCAATTTCCAATATTATTCTTATAAAAGAAATTTCTTAACACTATACAATAGTGATATAGACAAAATCGCTTTATTTAATATTTCGTATCGCCTCCTTTGTTTTAATAACGGATTTTATTTGAATGGATTCAACTAACGACTGTAACACTATTATATTCTTGCAACCTGTTGCTACAGCCTTACATACGTACAAATATATAAATGACTAAGATGATGAGTCTATCTGTTCGTCCGTGCAAGCTATAACACGAGTACAAATGAAGATGTCTTGATGAAACTTGGTATACATTTTCTGTGACAAAAAAATTACGAGTTCATACAAGTAGATGGGCGTAATCGAACCACTGCCACTCCCACAAACTGCCTTGAACCGCAAACCTACAAAAAGCCATAACTGAACACTAAATTAAGATATAAAACTCTAATTTGGCACAGAGTCCCTCCTTCTAATAAATTTAATGTACATATCTCCGAAACTACTAAATTTATAAAAACTAAATTTGCTTAGCGCGAATACTATAAGAACCCATACCGACAGTTTTAAAATTGATGAAATCGGACGATAACCCCGCTCACTATATATATGTATAACGGTACTCTTAAAAACTACTAAATGCGCAATAAATCAGTTACTAAATATTCCAGAGACATTAAGTTCTACATCCAAGAAGGTATGAGAGGGTTTTGTGGAAGCTGACATGTGGCACCGCCAACTTCTTGGAGATATGTGATTTCTATCTTCTATCTAAATTGTCTAATTCTAAGCAAAACTATATAAGCCCCTAGGTACCGACTATCTAAAGTTGACTTTTGACCGAAAATATCGGACACTATTTGGGATACTGTACAATTGAAATTCAGACAGAATCCTTTCCTGACGATGGTAAAAATTTTCGAACCTGCGGGTTAGTTTGTACTGAATATATTGGCCATTTTTGAGTTATCGTAAAGAAAATTTCAGAGCGTGTTTTAGTCAGGACATTGACTCATGTATCCTTCTGCCTTAAATGTGCCGGCTGACTTTACTCCATATGAGTGTATGTGTGGTATTTTAATGAAACCCAGGAAGTACGTGGCATGACAATAGTCAATAGATAAAATCGGGTCGGTTCTTCACCAAATCCCAATACTGCCTTTAATGATTTGGTTTTTCAAACAAATCTTATACGGAATTTGTCGGTCATTGTATAAGTTACTATATGCAGAATATGAAAAAAAATTGCTTGGATTCCTATCCTTCGATTAATGTTTTACTCTTTAAGGTATTTTCCTGGCTTTGGTCCTGGCAAGTTGCAAGAATATAAAATATACGGTTGCAACCGTACTTTGTCCTTCTTTACTTGTTTCCGATATACCGTTACAAAGAATGTCAATTATAAATGTCAAAGTCCTTGATATTTTCCTTATTATCCACTATTTCATGATGTGTCAGATGTTTTTATGGAGTTTATATGGAGATTATTCCCAAACCAGTCCAGTGATAGAAGAAGAATCATCCTGAAAAATTGCATTGTGCATATAAGAAAACTGTTGTTGTTTAATTAGATTAATATTTTATTCAACCAAGGCCATCTTTACAAAAGCATGCCGACTCCACTCCTGCCTAACAGTACATCTGACATACTTAATATTGAAACTTTCACCAACTTCGCGAGGTTTATTTTAGATTTGTTTGAAAATATGACGCTTCTCCGATTCATCTTTAGTCAGTTCTTTTTTATTTATTTTTTGCGTTTTGTCTTCATAGATCCTAGTCCTCTCCTTCGCAGAACCAGCTTCTTTTATAGACCTAGCTGATTCTGCTGAAAGAAAGCACTGACAGAAGTTTGGCAAATTTTCTTTTTTCATAAATTTTTCATGAACTCAATTTATGATATTGCAAAGTCAAAATTATAGCTTTTTCCTTTTTTATTTTATTTGTAACCAATTGCAGACTCAAAGAGATAAATAATAGCAAATACTTAATTGTAAAAAAATGTTTCACTTGCTATTACAACATCGATTTGAAGATATACAACTAAGTGGATATTATTTTATTTATTTAAGCAATTACTTTTGGGCTGCCTTCCGATTTTGTTGCTGTCGATGTTGCTGTTAATTTTCTGGCACAAATAGCACTGCTGTGGACCACTGATAGATTAGTTAAGCGCCTTTGTATTCGCTTAAAAATATTATTTGACTTATTTTACTGTTGCCTATTTTTCTGAACATTCTTGTTTCTTTCGTTTGCTTTGGTATTGCAATTTGGTTAAGTACTTGCTAACTGTCAACCAATTAGATGCATTGGTCTTTCGATTTCATGGTTTCGGAATTAGTTAAATAAAGCAAAAACAAAAACAAGTAAGGAAAGACTAAGTTAATGTTTAATCGAAGATTTTATACTCTTGCAACTCGTCAGAATCAAAGCTCCGGAAATTACTTAAGCCTCTAAATAAACGTTATATTTACTTTAAATTTCGCGACAGAACTCAACATTCATTACTCAAAGAAAATTGTGAGTATACGTGACTTATTTAAGGCCATAAACTTAGACTTGGTTCCGATGCTATATTTTAGTTTGCGCCAGTTGAATTATATTCAAAATAGCTTCAAATGAGATATGTGTGATATGTGACATTAACTCGTAGTTTAACTAAAATTCACCCATTGTGACCAACTTGAACGGTTTTAAATGAGTTGAGCATCTACCCCCTATACACGGTAAAACTGGCGCATCCTAATGCAACAGCGCAACTTACCGCACCACACCAACACAACTCACCACACCTGTTCCCACTCAACAAAAAGGATGGACAACGGATGTGACTTACTGATATGTTCGCACGTCAACATTCGTCAGACACTTCGCAAATCAACATAAAATCACCGATCTCGCAATTAACTCCGCTTATACAAATAAAATTGGAACAATCCTGCACGGCGTTCAACCATTAATTCGACCGGGACGCACCTCGTTAAAAATACGATTCACTTATTCGATCGTAGCTTGGCATGTAGCGAATGCCTTTACATACCTACCATACATATTTATTGTTAAGTACGAATTGCCAAATTAATCTTTTTAATTAAATTCAATTGTATTGAAAAATATATGAGTATTTTTCTTACCCTCGTTTAAACAAACGGTTTAAAACGGGAGTATGGTGGGCTTAGAAAGGGACGGGCTGGTTGAATTAATTTTTACTTTGCTCAGGTATACTCGATAATATATGTATTTTGAAGCAATTTTTTATATAAGCTGTATTCACTGAATGATATATCCGGCATAAACAGTGCTTGGTTAACGAAAATCACTACATATAAGTAGTATATAGAAGATGGGGTTATATTGACTCGATTTTTACCAAATTTTACCAATAATACATGCAGTTAAAAGACCACAGACTAATTAAATGATCTCAAGGTTTCATCAAGATTCCTAATATACAATAACAATCATATGGAGCAAAGTCAGAAGGGCTTCAAAAATCCTGATATTATTTAATGGGGGCTAGGCCAATTTTTCTCCCAATCTTATCCATTTTAAGCACAAATATACACTGTTATGAGTAAAACACGATCTCTCAATCTCAAATATTGACAAATATACTCAGTATAAGGTCACCTGAAAGTTCTAAAATGGTTATTTTAGATTTGTGGGAGCTAAGAGAGATACTGATCCGATTCAACCCATTTCCCAACACGGCTATAGAGAAGAAGATGTGTGCGCGTTCCTTGGCAAAAGAAAAAGATCGAGCTCGTAGGTGGGCGTAATCGGACTACTGCTACGCCCACAAAACTTTATTAACCGAAGACATATAAAGTACCACAACTAAGCACTAAATTCAGATATAAAACTCTAACTTGGGACAGGGGATCTCAGTGGAAAGAGGCGCCTGTGAAAAAAATGTTTGAGACGGCTTTAAAGGAGGCAGTGTGAAAATTGGACGATGGGCATGACACCGCCTCTTTGTTTTGATGAAATCACATATCACGAGACCCGACCAACCGATTTCGACTTAATTTAGTATCTAGTATTTTTCTAATATTCCTAAGTCACAGTGCGAAAATGAAGGAAATCTGACTAAAACCACCCCTACTTCCCATATATTCCATTGGATTCTTTCACTTTCCAATACACAAATCAAGAAGCAATTAATATAAAGGAAAGCTTGGCGCGAGAGTATTGCACAGTTTTGATGGAATTTCCGGTGATGACGGATTTTTATTGGCCCACAAGTTGATCTTCATTTATGTCCTCGCGACCACTTTGAAAACGTTGAAACCACTCGTGCACTCTGCTACGGGATAGGCAATCATCGCCATAAACTTGTTTCATCAATTGAAACGTTTATAACCCTATAAGTTTTGGGTGATATCTTTTATACTCTGGAGGAACATGTTGCAAAAGTATAAAAATGAAACTGCATAGCTGGTCATGTTGTCAAGTTTCATATTAAATTATTCACAAACATTTCTATTTTACCTATTTTGCATAAAAAAATATTAGGTTTGATCTCTTTCAACACACACCGATAAATTAAATAAGTTAGGAATCTTGCGTACTTGGTGCAATCATAAGCTTATGAAAGTGTGTGTCATACGTACATGTAAAATCAAAAAAGTTTTCGTCTCTATAATGAAAGAAGAAAATTATATTATAAATGTTCTCAGTCCTTTGAAATCAAACTAAAATCGTTATGAAAAAGTCCATTTCAAAATAAGCTTTTCCGCTTTACTTTTAGTATTTAATATCCTTATTCTCATTAGTAAGAATTAACATGTAATTAATAATTTAATTTTTTAATAAGTTTGTTTGTAGAATAGCATTAACCATTTACACTAGTAAACTAAACTCAAATTACAACATGCAAATAATTGAAATTCTTTCAAACCAATTTTAAAATGTTTAATCTAATCTAATCCTCTTTGTGAACTCTGTTATTAACTCATTCATTTCACATTTGTGAATAAACTTTTTCGGGGGGTGGCAGCCAAGGCTTACTGACTGCTTGCATGGTTTCCTTCACACATAAAGAGGAAGCAAGTGGAAATAAGGTTGTGTGGGAAAGGAAAAGTATGTGGCATACTACAACACCTGCAAAAGCATAACCAACACTTCGCTTTTATTTTGAACTCACAACACAGAAATCATGAAAACTGACCTAGAGCAATGCAAATACAATTGGCTAATGAAAAATGAGGGAACATGACCGCATGCGAAATTGCGAATTGCGCGGTCGCGTTCCGCGGAAAAGTTCAAATTGGAAGCATAAGTTTGGTGACTAAATGGTTAAAATGCTCAAACAAGAAAAATATGTTAACATGATGGTAAAAAATTTGTTCAGTTGTAAGTTATGTATACAAAAGGTTGTATAAAGTAATTAAACTTCGAGCTTTATTATAGTTAGGGTACGAACCCGAGATTAAATAGAGAAATATGTACAAAATAAAAGACTTTCAGATTATTTCAAAATTTATAAATTATTGAAAACTTTGCTAACTGAACAATATCTTTTTTGGTTAAATTCAATAGGGTTGAAGTCATGTGTTATTAATTAATTTTCCTTTCTTCTAGCCCTCTTAAATCATTTAACCTTATGCAAGGGCGTAAAGGTCAGATTTACCCACTTATTTCAAAAAGCAGATCGTTGATTATACTACTTCAGAAATCTGTCGGAAAAATTTGCAACTGATGTGCTAAGAGGTCTATGGAGTATTTGCGGCGTCCCGATTACAAATTTGAGTTCAAAAATTTTTCATCGCGTACAGCACTTTTTGTCATTTCAGTAAATGGTGGTGGTTGGACCCTTACAGCCTTTGGATACAACACAAAAAATCTTAAGTGTTGAGAAATGGTTCCGGTTTGGCAACCTAAAATTAGCAACAAACAGCCTCTATTATTACACTCGCAAAATTACTGTAAACTAGTATTATGGAGTTAATTAGCTTTCACCATATGTTCGATAGAACCATAAGAAGCAATCCCTTCGTAGTTTGCCGCAGCCCAAGAAACAAAATTCGCTTAAGACTTTAAAGGTCATCTCAGACGCATCTGATAACAAGTGTATGAAAAATTGGATTCAGCGTTTCATGCTTATATACGATAATAAAGACTTGTATTAAAATAAATAAAGGTTACAGTAGGTAAATCTAGTCTTGCTCAACAGAGTAAATCACACTCAGTTTCTGTATGATTTACTACTGTAAGATGCCTCTTCCTTGCAAATTATTTTTAGTTACTATACCATACAGCTCAGTTTATCTCCAGTGTATCCTATATAGTTAAAAGACCTCACTGTTTTTTCCACCTTTTGTAGCTTTTCAGTTCATATTGGCCTCCATTGGTTAAGTGTGTGAATACTAGGGAACTTTTTCTACGTGCTGAACTGTATACTCCGCATAATGTTTTAAAATAAAAGTGCACTGCTTTCTTTAACCGTGATATGAAGAAAAAGGAAATGTAAACCCACTACTCACCTATATACTAAAAGCACAATGATATACTGTTTTGGTTAGAATGTCAGTAGATTTGTTAGAGCTGATAACTCATTAGCTCTATATTTTATACCTATAATATCGAGAATTATGGCTGAGAGAATGCCAAGTTGCAAGCATAAGTTTGCGTAGATCCATATATCGGTATCTTCATTCCACAGACAAAGAATGCAAATGTTTTACTTTCACGTTAGTAAAAATGTTTGAATTAAAAGCGCATTTCAACGTCTCAGAATGTAGCTAACTTCGCATATAAATCATGAACCACGTCAACGAGTATTTGCGGTGCAACGTTTGCAGAATAAATTATGTGCACCATCTTTCCAGAAGTAGCAAAAAAAATTACAAAAAAATATGGAAGAAATTTGCAAAAATTATATGAAATTGTAAATCCATTTCTGCGCTTGCGAAAATGATTTGATTTACAGATTTCGAAAGCAAATTTAGAAAATGACACATACGAATACACACAGTGTACAAGCGCTACGAAAGGTAAAGAGGCATCTCGTTTCACCTATATATATTTTACCCTAGATCTTAGTGGTACATTAATGATCTGTTGAATGATATTTTGTCGGACATAGAAAGAGAGAAACATTCCAAAATCCGCTCTCATTTCGACTGCGTGATATGTAAGAGGGACGGAATCGCTGGAGAAGATGCCCAGTGAACTTGTTCACGAATTGAGCGAAGCGCAAGGGGAAGAGGAGATATTTTTTCAGGAGCTCTTAATCGGCTCTAGTTTCAAATGGTTAAACTCCAGTCATCAAGGTAGCTGTAGATGCATTTCTTCGCAGGGTGGCTTCTTTTAGGGGACACTGTGTGTCCACTTCGATAGCAAAGCTGCTCTTCAGACCTTGAGCTCGCTGACAGTGAAAATGATAAGCCGATGAGATTGCAAAAAAAGGAGTGTTACCAAAATTCCATCAGGATAAGAACGAGAAAGGGCATCCCTTTCTTTGTGCAATCGGATCGTAGATCTGTGGGTATCGCACGAACTCAGCAAGCGTTGGTCAGCAACCAGCACTTGTGGGGTTTTAAAAGCCTTCTGGCTCAGAATGTATCATAAGAGTGCAATAGACCACTACTAGCTCTTGTCATGTATCATCGCAATGATAAGTTTAGAGATAAGCGAAATGATCTACCGGTCACATTTCCGCCATAATCTCATATTTTAAGGGGAAGGAATGTATGGTTCTTAGGCGCGCGTACGATCACAAAGCCTAAATAAATTTCCTAAAAGGGTACATTGGCAACTAGTTACACACAAATTATGTTCTGCTCTGATTTCTTATGTTCATTTCTCAATCAATCTCTGACTAGCCTTAAGGGGTTACATGGGTTTCCTCGGGGTAAAAACAGCATTTTTTCAACAATTTTTTTCTCATTTAAAAAATAAATTATATATTAGAATTTTTAACTGTTACAAACGTACACTATCAACAAAAAAATTCTGTAATTTTTGGATATATTTATTTTAAACTTGGCTATTGCGACGCTATTTCCGGTGAACCCTCGGAAAAAAGATGCGCTTACGTTGGCGGGATAACTCCTTACAGAATCATCTAAAGTGAAAAAGTATGTGTTTAAGTTAAAACCCTTAAGGCAAACTTTCGCGAAATTTTGTTTGTTTTTTCAAAAAGTTGTAATCGAAAAAATATTTTTTGTCCAAGTCTTTAAGAATTGTACCTCGAATACCTGTAGAAATTTCATGAAGATCGGTTAAGTAGTTTTCTAGAAATCTTTACAACCGACTATAAAAACACAGTTTCGGAAAAAATGCGTTTACAGACAGCACACTTGCCAAACTAACCTCGAGAGTACAAGTTCTCAAAGTTGTATCTCAGAAACTGTTACTCGGATCAACTTCAATAGTTTAGAGGTGGTGTAGAATTTAAATAATAAGATCATGAAAAAAATTAATTTTTTGAAATTAGTAAACCCATATTAATATTACATCACAGGATATGCATGGTTTTTGCCTAAACCATTCCCAAAACAGTTCCAATATATATTCAATAACCGATCAATTTCAGCTCACTGTCCACCAAAATCATGTTATAAATTTGATTACATGCTACTCGAAACCATTTTTAGCGACTTAGAAAGCATTTTCTATCGAAATGTTAACACAAGGTTACATTGGTATCAGTTAGTAAAAATGGTTAGTTTTCCAATATTAGCTCACGAATTGGATCCGAATCTAAAAAATATCGCGTATAACCAAATATACGCGCAAAAAAATATTCAAAAACAATACAATAAGTTTCAAATTTCAGACTTATGATTTATTCATTCATAACAAAATAAAAATACAAAACAAAAACCATATATAAAAGAGAAGAAAATAGAAAATAGGTAGATTTATTGAAAAAACCGTTGAATGCTGTTTAGTCACTGTCATTATCCATAGTGGAAATTATTCTTAGCCGCTTATTTTGAGGGCCGGCACTGATATCACTAGAATTTGTATCAGAATCAATAGTAAGAACTATGGATTGATGTTCTGATTGACTTAGCATCTCCGACTGAGTTTGCCCCATAAATTCAGTTAATTTTGTTTGAATGCTTCTTTTTGGACCCAATAAATTCCGATGCAGTTCTTTATATCTTAACATGCAGAGACTCAATTCTTTTTGAAAAATTCGTGCACGTTCGGCATCAGTATCATTTGCTACAAAATAATTTTCCAATTCTGCTGCAAGTTTAAGACCAAGCAAAAAACGAAAAAAGCAATCGCATTAAAGTGAGAAATTCGCGTAAAAAAGGAATTTGCGCTGCAAAAATAACCGCGTTAAAGTGAAATAGCGTAAAAAGAGATCGCGTAAAAAAAGGACTGACAATTTATAAAAAAAAGCAGTAGTTATCTTTGTTTATTTGAAGCTCTTCTTTAATCAAAAATCAACACAAACATTTATTTATTAGATAAAACATGTGATTAATCGACGAGGATGGGATTCGAACCCACGCGTGCAGAGTACAGCCACCTCGTCAGTTTTTGAAGAAAAAGAATTTTGTCTGAGCATTACTCACATATACTACAAAAAGTAATAGCGATACATCGCAGAGGAAAACAACCATCCCAACTTTTCTTATCTTATACCCTTTTCAAGAAAACAAGAAGTTTAAAAATAGCATCCCGCTCTCACAACACAAGTAATTAAAGCAAGTAAGGATGAGATAAGTTAGAGTGTCAGTTTTCAAAAAGTATTGTATTTACCACCGGTGGATATTGAAACATATAAGGTTCATTTTCAAACTTGTTTTTCGTCCATGTAAAATCAGTCAAACGAGAACACAGTTTTAGCTGAAAACTACTTGAAAACTTACATTCTACTAATTATAACCGGTGCCTGCTCTAGTTTAATCGATTTTATTGGTAGACATATTTTGCCGGCCCTGAATTGTCACTTGATATTTGTTTACATTCCATATACAAATACAGCTGTCACTGGATATTGTCATATTATGGGAATTCTCTTGCTCTTGCAAAATCCTTGCACGGCGTTTTCATATTGGAAAGCTTTTTCCGAGTACAAATACTCATATGTTATTGTTTATGAGCCGCTGCGAATATTGCCACAATATGGTCTTTGTTATCCCCATTGTCGTCTTCGTTATTGTTACCGTTATTGACATTCATTACAGTTTGCTAGTGTGTAATGTTTTCGACCGACTGGTTATTGGGTAATGATCGAATTGTTGTTGACGAAATGGATATTCTCCTACGGTGTGTTGTTACAAGTATAATGATTTTAATTTGGTTCACTTAACAGTAAGGATAAATGTAATGATGCTTAAATGCTGTGACTTCTTATCACAATCACGCGTCAAGTGTGACATAAGTCGATATGAGTCAAACAGATGAGGTACATATATATAAGTTACTGTTGGTTTACATTAATTCGCTTTTTTATATTCTCTTAATTTGTCTCAGAGAGTTTTTTCTCACCTAACATCTAACCTAACCTTAGAGAGATACGGAACTACCATATATCCATAGAATGGTGAAACGAATTCGTGTCCTTTCGTCCACTTAGTCAGTCATAAAAATATGAACAAGTGCTAAGTTCGAACATTTCATACTCTTGCAACTTGTCAGGATCAAAGCTAGGAAAGTACCTTTAGGTGCATAACGTTTGTTAGTTATATGAGGTCTAGAGAGAGTTTTCACCCGATTTTTTCCATTTTAAGTACAAAGATAAACCGTTATTAGAAAAACACGCTATCTCAATATTATAACGATAATTCACATATTATATGTAGGTTTATATTTAAATCACATATGTTTATGAAAAAATTATTAAATTAGATTTATTTGAAATTTCTATATTAGGTTTACTTTAAAACAAATCAGGTTTATGATCAAATATTTAAGATGATGCTAAAATACGTCTTACAGGTTTGATGACCATAAAAAGACTGACTGATCTCGTCGAGTCACGCGCTACTGCCCAGGCGTAATTCTTATCTTCGTCTTTATGTTTTTATGTTCGTCAGGTTTGCAGTGTCGCATTTAACTGTAGTAAGTGTTACAAGTTACGTTCACTTCTACTCGCCTTACGGTCGGCCCCACATACATACATATATGGTATAAAGTCAACCGGTAGTTCCTAATTCTTTGCTTTAGGTGTATGAGGGCTGAGTGAATTATTGATCCAATGCATTCCACTTTTGACATACAGGGAAACTGTTATCAGAAATTTTTTTTTACTATTGAAAAATATGTTAGATAAAAAGTTCGCTATTTTAACTTTGATCCACATATTCGGTATTGGGGGGGGTTTAAACAGTTTTAGTTAACTTTAAGGGCGCTAGGCGAGCAAGGTCTTATCACTATACATTATTTGGTGCTTGATTTGTATACTGAATAGTGAAAGAATCAAATTGAATTTAAAACTGGGTTATATGAAAGTAGTTGTCAAATTTATTTTGTTTTCGTATTTTTAACAGAGCCGTTATATGTGAAGTGGGCGGGATATTGCCAGATTTCATCCAATTTTATAGTTTATGGGGTGAGTGGGGTACATAAGTAAGTTGTCCTGAACGAATTTGGATTTTGTACCATTAGTAGTATAGAAGATATGTACATTAAAGGTCTTAAAAGCCGCGGCCCCGACCACATCTTTTAAAATTTTTGGGCCAAAATTTCCACTTACGGTTTCTTATGTCAAATTACAGTTCTAAAGTATGTATATCTTAATTAATTTCTCAAGTTACATCTTGCGCGGACGGATGGACGGACGGTAAACCAAATATCCGGATTTCAACTAGTCTCGTCGTCATATCATTTTTATATTCCACCATTTCTTGCAAAATAGAAAAATTTATATATTTGTGCAACATTGACGTTGCAGACAGGTCAAAATGTAAGTCAACAAAACTTCGGGTTAGCTCGCACATGTACCCTTTTTTTCCGGCTGTCCTAAATAGAAGAATATTCAACAAATAGCATAAAAACCGCAACTTATGTTAAAATCCATCAAAAGCCATTGTGAGTTTCATCAGACAGAAGTATTTTCCATTTTGGCTTAGTTCACTGAAGATTAGCACAGTTTTCTTTTCTTAAGCACATGGATGATGATTTATAGCATTGACAGACGGCAGCGTTAAGCCAGATTAATTGCATTTTTCGGGATTAATTCAGGAGTTACCACAGCTAACTCCGTTGCTGAGTCCAAAAATAACTCTCAAAATTTTAGGGAGTTTGTGAGATTTTCGTTGGCAACATTGTTAAAAATGGCCAATTTTCATCTATTGTCAATGAAATACAAGCAACCCTGACAGCTGTTTATCAAATTCTCAATATAATATCAATAAAACTTCTATGTTATGATACAGTTTTAAAAATAATGTGTTGATATGCTTTTGTAATAAAAAATGGTTTGGTAAAAATTGGTCGGCTAACAACCGTAATGTTTATCTTCTATCAATTTTCATTGAAAATATTATAAAAAGGACAATGAGCTGTTTATGAGAGTTTCAAACTCGCATAGCTGCCGTCTGTCACCTACAAATTTGGATCTGATTTAGTGCGCAGTTAATCCGGATTAACGCTGCCGTCTGTCAAGGCTATTACTTTACTTCGATTTCTCCAAGTGTTATACAACGGTATAAGTCGTAGAGAATATACTAAAAATATGCAGATAATCATAAGGGATAGCTGTATATATAAGCAATTTCGAATCAAATTCATTCAAAAGTAAATATTTTGGATTTATTTGAATGTTAAGACTCTAAGGGATTGCGTAACTTTATTATTACTAAATTATTCTATTTGTTTTCCTTAAATATGTCAAACTTCGAGCCTGAAACATGTTTCTGCAGGGCGTTCTTCTTCATTAATTTAATCAAAAGAAAACCACATGCGAGTTTGCTTGAGGTTTATGGTAAACAGATTCTACTTCAGCTGACCAAAAGTGGTTTGCACAATTTAAAAGTGATGAATTTGGCTTTGAAGACGAAAGACGTCTTGGCCGGCTAGAAGATTCTGAAGAGGATCAACTGAAAACATTACTCGATGAAGTTGGTTGCCAAAGACAAGAGCGCGCAGATTCGATGGAAGTTACTCAATCAGCCATTTCCAAAGGTTTATAAGCAGTCGGATACATTCAAAGTCAGGGAAATATAGTAATAAATGAATTGAAGACAAGAGACGTTGAAGAATAATTTTGCGTGTAAGAAATCCTGATTGAGTGCTACAAAACGAAGTATGTAGTTATCATATTGTTCTTCTTCTTCTTAATTGGCGTAGACACCGCTTACGCGATTATAGCCGAGTTAACAACAGCGCGCCAGTCGTTTCTTCTTTTCGCTACGTGGCGCCAATCGGATATTCAAAGCGAAGCCAGGTCCTTCTCCACTTGGTCCTTCCAACGGAGTGGAGGTCTTCCTCTTCCTCTGCTTCCCCCGGCGGGTACTGCGTCGAATACTTTCAGAGCTGGAGTGTTTTCGTCCATCCGGACAACATGACCTAGCCAGCGTAGCCGCTGTCTTTTAATTCGCTGAACTATGTCGATGTCGTCGTATATCTTGTACAGCTCATTCTTCCATCGAATGCGGTATTCGCCGTGGCTAATGCGCAAAGGACCATAAATCTTTCGCCGAACTTTTCTCTCGAAAACTCGCAACGTCGACTCATCCGTTGTTGACATCGTCCAAGACTCTGCACCATATGGCAGGACGGGAATTATGAGTGACTTATAGAGTTTGGTTTTTGTTTGTCGAGAGAGGACTTTGCTTCTCAATTGCCTACTCAGTCCGAAGTAACACCTGTTGGCAAGAGTTATTCTGCGTTGGATTTCTAGGCTGACATTGTTGGTGGTGTTTACGCTGGTTCCAAGATAGACGAAATTATCTACAACTTCAAAGTTATGACTGTCAACAGTGACGTGAGAGCCAAGTCGCGAGTGCGACGACTGTTTGTTTGATGACAGGAGATATTTCGTTTTGCCCTCGTTCACTGCCAGACCCATTTTCTTTTGCTTCCTTGTCCAGCCTGGAGAAAGCAGAACTAACGGCGCGGGTGTTGAGGCCGATGATATCAATATCATCGGCATACGCCAGCAGCTGTACACTCTTATAGAAGATGGTACCTTCTCTATTTATTTCTGCGGCTCGAACTATTTTCTCCAAAAGCAGGTTGAAAAAGTCGCACGATAGGGAATCGCCTTGTCTGAAACCTCGTTTGGTATCGAACGGCTCGGAGAGGTCCTTCCCGATCCTGACGGAGCTCTTCGTGTTGCTCAACGTCAGTTTACACAGCCGTATTAGTTTTGCGGGGATACCAAATTCAGACATCGCGGCATAGAGGCAGTTTCTTTTCGTGCTGTCGAAAGCAGCTTTGAAATCGACGAAGAGGTGGTGTGTGTCGATTCTCGTTTCACGGGTCTTTTCCAAGATTTGGCGCATGGTGAATATCTGGTCGGTTGTTGATTTACCAGGTCTAAAGCCACACTGATAAGGTCCAATCAGTTTTTTGACGGTAGGCTTTAATCTTTCACACAATACGCCAAAAGAACCTTATATGCGATGTTGAGGAGGCTAATCCCACGGTAGTTGGCGCAGATTGTGGGGTCTCCTTTTTATGGATTGGGCATAGCACACTTAAATTCCAATCGTTGGGCATGCTTTCGTCCGACCATATTTTGCAAAAAAGCTGATGCATGCTCCTTATCAGTTCCTTCGCCGTCGTGTTTGAATAGCTCGGCCGGCAATCCGTCGGCCCCTCCCGCTTTGTTGTTCTTCAGGCGGGCAATTGCTATTCGAACTTCTTCATGGTCGGGTAATGGAACGTCTGCTCCATCGTCATCGATTGGGGAATCGGGTTCTCCTTCTCCTGGTGTTGTGCGTTCACTGCCATTCAGCAGGCTGGAGAAGTGTTCCCTCCATAATTTAAGTATGCTCTGGGCATCAGTGACTAGATCACCTTTGGGGTTCTACAAGAGTATGCTCCGGTCTTGAAACATTTTTTCGTAGAATTTTAGCATTAAGCTTATCAAGCTCTTCGAGCATTTCGGCCTCTTTCTTCTTCCAAATGCGTCTCGCTTCCCTCTTCACGTCGGTATCTGATCGATCGTAACGTTGCGAGGTAGGCAGCCTGTTTTCTCTCCGCTGCGACACGGCACTCCTCGTCGTACCAGCTGTTCTTTTGCACTTTCCGGAAACCAATGGTTTCGGTTGCAGCTGTACGTAAGCAGTTTGAAATGCCGTCCCACAGTTCCCTTATACCGAGTTGTTGACGAGTGCTCTCAGAGAGCAGGAGTGCAAGCCGAGTAGCCGAGTTTGGTGGCGTGCGTATTTTGCTGCACAGAGGCGGGTGCGAATCTTAGCTGCAACAAGATAGTGATCCGAGTCGATGTTAGAACCTCGGAGCGCACGCACATCTAAAACACTGGAGACGTGTCTTCCGTCTATCACAACATGATCGATCTGGTTGGTAGTTTTTCGATTCGGAGACAGCCAGGTAGCTTGATGAATCTTTTTATGCTGGAATCTAATATTACAGATATATTGTTACTCTTGATAAAAATTGGATTTCTTGCAACAAACCTGAATGCAAAATATCATATGTGAAACCTGTCCCACCAGGTAAATAAACGGCAGAGCTAAATATTCATGACACCAAGGCATTTCGTTTTTTGAATTGAGACTAGTATTGTGGCTTAGGCAGTTTAGACCCTTATTGTTAAAAGAATGTAGATAAAGTTTTGAAAGTTTGTAAACAAATAACTACTCCGCATATGCTATAAATATACTCTTGCAATCATTTGCTACAGGGTATTACGGTTTTGTTTAACTAACGATTGCACGTATCACCTAAAATTAAGGGAGATAAATGCAGGTATATATATAAATGATCAGTATGATGAGACTGGTTGTCTGTCCGTCCGTCCGTGAAAGCTCGATGAAACTTAGTATGTAGGTACACATACTTAGTACAAAATTTCGAGTTCGTAGAGCGTGCCACGCCCACAAATCGCCATTAACCGAAAACATATAAAGTGCCATAACTAAGCACTAAATTAAGATATAAAGCTGTAATGATATATAGAAGATTGCAGTAGCAAGCGGCATGTAGGGGAAACATTTTTTGAAAAAGTGGGGGCGACCCCGCCCTCTTCTAAACCGCTTAAGCTACAACAACCAAATTTGCTAAGTACAAATTTTATAGGAACTTCTATTGACAGTGTGAAAATGGATAAAGTCGGAGAATAACCCCGCTCACTCCCCATATAACGGTACTGTTAAAGGCTACTAAAAGCGCGATAAATCAATAACTAAATACGCCAGAGATATTAAATTTTACTACCAAGATGGTATGGGAAAGCCTTATGGGAGCTGGTGTGAAAATTTATTATAACTACTCATCACCAGGATTTTTGAACATCCGGCGGAATTTACTTTAGATTACTAGTTTTATGTACACATTTTCCCTGCCTTTAATACTTGCAAGTTGCAAGGGTGTAACATTTCCTTCCTTACTTGTTATTACTTCATATTAGCTAAAATTATCAAAATCAAAAGCACACTGTTGTTGCTAAATGTTATACAATTCGTTATAAGTCTCTGCGGATTTCATTATTTAAAGACCAACGGGGGAGTCATTAATATCTGCACTCACATATATTCTCATGTATTGAATTCGTATTGAAGTAAATATACATATATCCATAAATATGTATGCAGAAATCAGGCTTAGTTCAGTGGCTAAATTTATTTTATTCCAAATGCATTGCAAAGCTGAAAAATATTTACAAATGAACTGTTTGGGTTTTCTGGATGACTGGATACACCGTCATGTTACGCAAAAATTAGGATCCAAAAAATATTTATCCTTTGCCAAAATGTGAAATCCAAACGGAATTGATTAATACTCACACTTATATTCATAAACACGAAATTGAATATCTCTGCGAAAGACACGGCTTGTTCTTTGTGAATGATAGACATAATCCAAGAAGAGACTATATATTTGCAATGTTCGTACAACCCGTTGTACTTTCTTATAGCCGAAAGGATATACAATTAGACTAATCTCTGTTTTACTTGGGTTATTGAATATTTAGTTTTCGAGCCTATAACAGCGTGTTATTGAGCGTTTTTATGCCATATTTAACTTTGGCGAATGTAGTTTTTGGCTTGAATCCAAATAAAATTGTACTCACTCACGAACTGAAGCCACTTGAAACTGTCGTGAATTGATTAGGACAACTTGGAAACGATAACGATATTTTAAGAAAATCATGAGGTTCACTTACATCTGAGTGGTGCGGTAAATAAACAATACTGTCGATTCTGGTTCGAAGAAAATTTATTTATTCATGAACAACCATTACATTCACCTAAAGTGACAGTTTAGTGTGGATTTTCATTCCTTGGAATCATCGATCCATACTTCTTTCGAAAAGAAGCTGGTGACACCGTTATAGTCAATGGAGAGCGGTATAGATCGATGATAACCAACCGAATTATTAAACTTGACAAAATCTATATCTTTCATAAACACACAACCTGACCAGTGATTAGGTAAGGTTAGGCAAATAGGCTGATTACTCGTGAGACCACTAATAATCCCACTTAGACTGTTATAGACGCCTGTCCGTTTTGATGCCAATAACTCCTAATATCAACGAAAGGCCAATTCGACGAGTTGGTAAAATGTATGTATACCGAGATGCTACAACCTTATTCTGGCTAAAGCTGTGCAGTGGATTAAAAATTTTCAGCCAATATAATAGATTTAGCTCCTGTATCTTCAGCAAACTCAAACGACCGTTGCAAGGAAACGGTTTTGAGTAAGTAATTATATTGCGACAATACAAGGTTTGAACGGTTCAATTGACAAGAAATGAAAATCAACAGAAGCCGCTAAATATTGCATGAACCCCCACATATATAGTGATTTTATCAAACCGTGAGAATAAATTTCATCAGTCAAGTGATTAGAAATTCGTAATGCTCAATTTACGGCTTTCGTTGTAATTATTTCGCCGCTGACACATTGCTTGTTACAGTCAGTGCATCCTCTTTATTATGTCCCATATTTAGTTACACATAACTGCATCATAAAGCTGCAATAAAACATAAATTCCTCTGAGGCGCTCACTGTGTAGTAAACGCTTGTGCAATCTGTTAAATTTTTACTCGTAATCTTTCACTGTCGTAAATTTGTCATACAAAATTATTTATCATATAAAATATTAAAAATGTGTTCTAGTTATTTTTCTGTTAACATATACATAGAGTGTGCCCCGTCATTCACATGTAACACATGTATACTCTTGTTGACGTACACGACAGACTTCTCAGACACTCCATCGCCTTTCCAAGAATCAAATAAAGTTTTAAATTTATGTCTCAGTGTTTCTTTTATCATAGGGATCAGCTGCACCCAAATTTCAGGCAACACATTTTGGGTAACTTAAGTTAATGAGAGATGACACACTCGATTTCTGCTTTCATTGAGGCATTTCAACTAAAAGATTTTACATGTTCCTGTCAATAATGTAACATATACATCCAAAATTCGAAATTCATATACAAATTACAATTTTTTCAATTTTATTTACAACAAGCAAGGAAGGCCTTAGTTAGGGTATATAAATATAGGAAAAGTTTTGCTAATCGACGTAGTACAAGTCAATCATTAACACGCTTCATACACAAAACATTAACCAAATTATGCTGAGTCCAACCATAAGATATATTTTGAGGCTCTATGTTCCACCTAGGAACTACGGGAAAATATATATAACCATAAGGTATGTTAAGATTCTCTGTTAGTCTCTGACGTCAGCACAACGATTTTCCAGCGCAATTTTATTTATTTATTCCATGTTTGAATCACTAACAGAAATCAAAGGACAAATAGTATGAGACAAGTTTTCGATGAAAAATACTTGTGTTTTTGAGAAACTGACTCTATGATTTCATTGGAAGTTTTTAAACAAACAATTTTCGGACAAATTGCTCATATCGTAAACAAACGGCTGTCAAACACAGACCAATTGACAAGAGGAGATCCAATTTCACACGAAAGTGCATTCAATACACTTTGATCGCAGTCCAGCTCCAAATTTGTTTGGCAAATTAAAAACCAGCAATCTAGACTATCAAATCTAAACTACATGATGACTCCTAAGATCAGACGAGGCAAAAGCTGTATGTTGAAAAGACTTGGCGTTTGAATTGGTGCTTACAAAGAAGCGAAGAAAAGAAAAGCTGGGAGGCAATGCAAGTTTAAGTCTCAATAACTTAAGATGGAAAATTTATGTCCAAAGGCTGTTTTAGTTTGAAAATAATAAAAAAATACTGTATCCTTGTGTATTATTAATCATATAATTTTGAATTAGTATTCATTGCATATCTTTTCAAATATTATATTACTATTAAAATATGTTGTACGTTTTATTTTCTGTTACTCTTAGTTGTAAGGTATTAAACAACTCGTTACGTTGCTCCCACATACATATTTTTTTTAATGGCTAAATGCCATATGATTCATAGATCTTAACATAACAAATCCTAAATAAGTATTACTTGTACTTACGTTATTTAACTTTCCAAAGTACTATAAGTGTGGACGATGATAGTTAGACAATCAAAGGCTTACGATTCTCCTATAAAAAAGTTTGATTGATAACTATTTACTATCATCGTCCACACATAACTATAACTAACTCCTCTACGTCTGCATAACGCTTTCCTTTCATAGGCAAATGCATTTTTCCGAAAAGGAAAAGTCGCACGGTGCCATATCAGGTGCATACGGGGAGTGGTTGATTGTCGGCATAAACTTGTTTCATCAATTGAAACGTTTCGGTAAAAGTTTTACCAATTTAAAACAAATATTGATGTTGGCTCTTTGTTCGAAGCTCATTTTCGCACCGATAACACAAACATACTGACACTTAAAACGGAATAACTTCACTTCCAATCAATGATGTCATGAAATTCTCACTGGACAAGATAGCAGATTCTAACGCACCAGTCGACATATAGATGGCGCCACCAGGGGACGCTAGATTCAAAAAGTCTTGTTTACTTTGGAGCGCACCTTGTATATATGTATAGTATATAATAAAAAAGTGGAATTTAATATTTCCAGGGCATGGAACGGATTTCCATGTAAAAAATTATAACAAATATTTTACTTTGGGTCACAATTTATCTCTTACAATATACAGACAATTTATAACCGGTTGCCCCTTGTGTAGTCGTTGAAAATGCATAAGGGCAATAATAAGAGGACGAGCCCGTGAAGTGTACTTATAGACTTTCGAAAATAAATAGTTATAACAAGCAACTAACCACAATCCCAAACGAACTGAGTATATTGAAAGGAGGCAATAAAACGGACAAGAAACGCAGCTGAAAAAATCTGTGCGAAAATGCGAAAGAAAAGAAACTAAAAATTACATCGTAATATGACCAGAGCAAACTACGAAAGGCAGCAAATGAAGATGGGTAGCATAGAATGTTTAAGAACTTTTAATATTTTCTTTAAATTCTCTGTTCCTTCATCTGTATTCCTGAAAAAATCGGAAAGGGACGCAAGTCTTATGCAGGAGGTTGCGATGGAGAGATCTAGGCATTTTCTACTCCATCCTTCAGCATTTCTCTGATGGAGGTTAAAACATCTCCGTGGTCGAAAACTGCCTAAACTGACATTTCCCATCTTAACAGATTTGTGAGAGACTCAAAGCGCTTTGTCGATTTGTGAGGATCCTTATCTAAAATATACGAGTTTTATATACCATAACGAATCGGCGTTATTTTTTGTCTTACGATCGACCTCCTAACCTAACCTGATCATAATACATATACTCTTAATTTTAATACGTATAACAGGTAAATTGAAAATTCACCGGCCTACCGTAGTAAAACACATTTTTTGACAAAATTCGTTATTTTTATTCAATACAGTTATCTTCAGGGGTGATAAACTCTAGCGCTCCTCCAACTTATCGATAATATTTTTAGAGTGTGATGTGGTTTTTGCTGCAAAATAGGCTTCAGTTTCGGCGATCACCTCTTCATTCGACGCAAATTTCTGCTCAGGGAGCATTCTTATGAGATCTGAGAACGGGAAGTAGTCGCTTTGGATTAGATTTGTAGAATTCGGTGGATACGCAATCAATTCAAACGGTCCAATTTCCTTGTTGAATGTAATCTATAAAAATTCTTTCATGCGCTTTCCAAAATACTGACGCCATAACTTTGAGTGAAATGATGGCAACGCACAATAAGGGGTTTGTTTCGCTTGAATATCTCGAAACACTGCTCTGAATCATTAAATCGTCGTTGTGTTTGGTCAAAAGTGATCACGCGTGGCTCCTACTCTGCACAGAGCTTTTTCATACCCAAATTTTTATGAAGGACATGATGTACACATTTACATAGTTGGTATCTTTATAGTGCCTGCTATCTCGAATAGTGAACGGATGAACGTAAACTGATCCGGAATAACAACCTCTTTTAGGCACATTTTAATACTCTAAACTTAGTATAGCAATCCCTGATGGTTGATTTTGCTTTTGCAGTGTCTTAAAATTCGCCATCAAGTCAAGTTTAGGATTTAACTGAATTTTTTACATTTTTTTTTTTTCCTTTCAAATATTTTAATATTTTATCACAATAACAATCCGACACTGAGGATTAGGGCGAACTAAAATTCATATGAACTTAATCCTAGTAGCGCTATCTTTGTTCTGACCGAGAACTTTTCAATTGTCCTGTAACCTATAATGCTATTACATATAGAATCTGAACTTACTGTCTTTTCCTAGTGAGTTTTGTTTACAATTTCAGAATTATTACAAACATTATTTGTGGGAGTGTTCTACATATTTTGTTCACGGACGAAATTGTGGCTACCACTGTGTGACATTTATCAGGCATTGTTTTTTTTTCCAACCAGAAATAGATGCTAGCGAAGTTTCGCGAGTATAAGAAAATAAACGATTATAATATTTTTTTGACTATTAAAAATAGCTGATCTCTTTTATTTTTGGATGTATTAATGTTTAGTCTTATATTCGTTGTAGCTTTTCACCATCCGTTTTTTTGGTTTACCAGCATTACTTCAAAGCCTTCGTTCCCACTGTAAAGCAAAATGAATTACATTTTTAATTAAAATCCATTTTGTGATGATAATAAATTTACATAAAATTGAATTTCATCACGTTGGCAGATTCTACTGAAATTATTATACAAAAGAGATGGAGGTAATAGCTGCTGCGCAGGGCAATACAATTTCCTTTAACAAAATTCATTTATATGCGAGTACGTAATTATAGCTGTAAAATAATGACATCGAATATGTCAAAGGTAGCTCAATATCAACGAACTGTGGCTGATGTCTATAAATTTATGTAAATGAAGGCATCATTTCATGACTTTCATGAGTTGGTGTGCTTATTTATAAGTAATTGCGAAAAGAAAATTTTAGTATAAAAACTCAGCACTTCATTTTGCCTTCATTGAATGAGATAATACTAAAATATTGCCAACAAATGCAAGCAGCTTAAAGTTCCAATTATTTGAAATAGTTTCTACGAAATAATTAAAACAATAAACTTAAAAGAAAATACTCCTAAATATAAACCCAGCTGTACTGATAGCTTCTACGAAATAATTAAAACAATAAACTTAAAAGAAAATACTCCTAAATATAAACCCAGCTGTACTGATAGTTGAGGTGTATGAGTAAAAACAGCCCAATTTTCTGTTATCGTTCGTAAATCTATATTTCTATTAACTGCTGTAACTGCCATTTGCGCAAAACAAGTGAAAAGTTCATACCAAACAAATTAAATATTGTGGGCAGGCGCTTAATATTTATAGTTACGAAAATTTGCAAACAGGTTTTTCAATTTGATTGTTTTGGTTTGAAAATATTCAGTATTGTTAGTGAAATAATTCTACCAACTAGCCAAAGCCATCAATCCGATTCCTAATCGTATTATTACACGCTCAGTGTCAAGTAAAATAACGGTGAATCAATCAATAAACAATACATAAACATACTTTGTCTGAAAAAGCTTTTAAGTTTAAGAATAAAGTTTTATTCGCGACAAGCATAATTCAATCAAATACTCTGAGATGCTAACTTGGACTAAGAGCTCATGAGCCCTCAAGGTTTGAACAAATATTCATACAAGTGTCTACTTGTATGTTAAAGTATTATCAGTGTAGAAATATAGCTTTTGATGCAATTTTACTGTTTTTCTCCTAGATTGGCACAACATTTTTTATGTTCGTGTCAAGTTTGATCTCCATATATCAATAGTGTGTATTTGGCAGCTGTTGGTTCAAGACGAAAAAGTGGTCAGACCATTTTTAGTATGAATACAAAAAAGTAACTAAGAATTTGTTTGCACAACTGTGTTTCAAATGAAATCATGGTACGGAATAGTCGAAAAGGTTGCTAAAGTCTTTTGGAAAGTCAACTTTATCACGAACGTAAGTATTTGAAGGGCACTAAGTATTCAGTGAAGGTGGCGAAGTCAACCGCTAAATCGATTTTAGAGTTAGAGAAATAGTGCTTGTAAGTCGTGTTGTCATGAGCGAAATAGCACAGGATCTCAGTTCTTCTTATGGATTGACGAAATTCATTTTAGTTGTTGTTTTGTGGTATAAAATGCGTCGGAGATGATGAGCCTTAATTTCAACATTATATATACTACTCTGGGAAAAAGATTGTAAGAATTACTTAATTTAAAATTCGCGCGAAAACACATTCGTCGAAATGTTTTCTTCTGGGTTGGCGTGACAGTCAGAGATATCTGTCCAAAAGTCACATCAACTCATTAGAGTTTCGTATACGCTTGTCTTTTTGAACATAAAGTGCATTTGGCGATTTTTACGATGAGTAAAAAAAATACTTAACAAAAAAGTTCATCGACTGAAACAAATGCATTTTTGAGCACTGATTGATAAATCATCCACCATATAGTCTTGACTTGGCGTCAAATGACTTCTTTTTGTTTCCCTACGTAAAAAATAAACAAAGAGGTCAACATTTAGTTTACCACGAAGTTTAAGATGATATAATATATTGGGTAGTCGAAAAAGAATTTTCGTATTTGGTCAATATACATATGTCGTTGCAGATATACTCCAGTGCCACCAGTCACATTGTGTCATACCGTATAGTGTGGGAAAGGTGAGATTTTAAGCTTCATTTAACTAAAAATAATTAAATTAGAGGAAGTTGAAAAAATGTTACAGTTGTTCAAAAATGAGTAAAAATAATGAAGAAATTCACTTTATTTTGAAATTTTTTTATGAAAAAGGGAAGAATGCTATGCAAGCCACCAATAAAATTTGTGAAGTTGACGGGAGACAATGCTGTATTAGTTCGTGTAGCACAACAATGGTTCGCTCGCTTCCGTTCTGGAAATTTCAAAATTTCAATTTACACTGATGGAATAATGTCTCTAGCGGGAAAATGGCAAAAAGTGGTCGACCGTAGTTCATTATACATAAGAAAAGGTAAGTTTAGGTTTGATTAGAAATACGAAAAGACTTTTTCAACTACCCAATATAAGAACATATACTATTAGCTTATTAGAAGCATTTGACACTTAAGCCAAGCCCGGCTTGAATTTTAGCTTTACGTTAGTCAGTTGACAACATACTACTGTAATCAAATTGAAAGGTGAATTTTGTCCATTTCCGTCGTGATGGTCATCAGAGCCTTCTTCGATTCAGCTTTTATATCCTCAATTGAGTCCAGGTGGTGTCCTCGGAGTGGTCATGTAAATTTGCTGAATAGCCAGAAGCTACACGAAGGTAAATCAGGCGAATGCGGTGTTTGCGGCACGATATTAGTTGAAAATGTGGCGAAATGATCACGAATAACCAATGCAGTATGAGACGGTGCATTATCGCACTTCTTTGTTCAATAAATTTAGAAATAGTAAAAATCGAAGAATGATCTTTTAGAGCCTCACAAAACGGCGCGTATTTCAAAAACTAATGAATATTTTGTCGTGAAATTAAGCATAGATGTCACTTATAGTACTAACAACTTAAAAAAAATCGAAAAACACGCGAAATATATATTAAAAATTCAACTTTCAATTTGATCACAATAGTACTGCTTGACATTACTTGTGTTGATGTTCTGCGATTGCCAGCAATGGGTTTCATATTGGTTGGGGAATTATTTTGTAATTCGTGGTGGATGAGGTGAAAATAGCGTGAACTATTTCATGAATTTTACATAAATTGAACTTATAACCGATTAAAAATTATTTGGCATTTCACATCGATACCAGAGAAAGTTAATGATGTAAGAACTTTCAAAAGTATTTTACTAAAAACTTCCTAGCAACCTTTCAAATGCGTTTACATTTGAATAAAGGGCGGTTTAAATCATTGTCTTTTTCAGAAAGACCAAAAAAGCCTTTCCTTGAAGGATGCAGGACTTTGACTCATAAAAGGACTTGGTTTCTAGTTAGTTAAAAGTTGCATTTGTTGTACTTGCTACACATATGGTATATCTTCCTAATCCGACAAAGAAAATTTTTTGAATAATAATCGTATAAAGATTCGTTTCAACTTATCGTAGCAAACTTTGTTGTTGAAATAGCATATCGAAGAATTGAATAAAATTTAGTATTTCAAACATTTCTATTTTTGCATGTCCACCTACTATTGCAACCATCTGATTTTAATACAAATAGGCCTAGAAGTATCTACATATGTTTATGGACTACTTTTCTTGTCTTGACCTGTTGACTATATGGTATGCGTTTCTAATTGAATTCGCGCGAAAAACTCATATGCCACACAAGTAATGACTGAGCTGTAGACAGATCACAGACACTTACAAGCAACAAGCTACATGGAATAATAGTAAATCATATAATCTTCACATCTACGGGTTCAATTGACAAGTATTTAACAAAATAATCAATATGTATGTGCTTGCATATAGTTGTGTTGGTGAAAAGTAGATTTCCATACAACACTAGAGTAGTGTGTGCTCATTTCGAAGTGAGAGCAAAGCAAAAAATTATATATTTTATCTTCTACTGCATACAAAGGGTGGTCAATTTCAAAATTCCCTACTTTTTAAAGAAAAACACAGAAAGATCAAATTTAATGGGAAATGTTTATTATCACTCGAAAAAACATTCTTTGCAATTTTATTTTTTTGAAGATTATCTCTTTCATATTCTCTTTCTTTGGTCTATTAATTGGCCTAATTTTCGATGATTCGGCCTCATCGCTGAACAAAATTTGGTCCGAAAACTCTTTGAACTTTTAGAGAGCCCATAAAGCAAAGCAATGTCGTTAGGGAAGGTCGAGCTGTTTCAGTTCTTGCACAAGCTGTATTTTGTATGCTTTCAATTTAATATCTCGACGTAAAATGCGCCAAGTCGTTCCATACGTCAATCCGAGCTGTCTTCACGGTCTTCGTGTACGCTCTAAGCTATGGCTGTTATATTTTCTTCACTGCTGGACGTTGTCTATTCGGTTGAATATTATCCAATAATGAATGCTGGGTCTCAATATGGGTGATGGTGTTGCGAATAGTACGCTCAGAAGGCCGATTATTTTGACTATAAGTTGAGCGAAGAGAACGAAACACATTCGTCTGTCATAAAAAAGACTATTTAGAAGCGTACGCCTACTTGGATCACCCGTAATGTTTTTTTCTTAACAGTGAATTAACAAATAACACGACATAAATAAATACGATACACAAAATATTTGTTTTTTGTCAAAATAAGTTTCGGTGAAGAAATGTATTGTTCTCCTTCAGCTAAGTATGGAATACAAATTTTAGAAAGTTGACGCTACATCTACTTGTGCTAAAACGTTATTTTACTTCCAAAATTTTTTTTATTTCTGCAACATGTTGATACAGTGTATAATAGGTTTGTTCACTTAACGGTGAGACGAGTTGAATAGGTGATGACATAAAAGAATAGCCTGACCGTTTGTTTTTGAAAGAATGATAAGTACTGCGTATTTTGAAAAGTTGCTTTGGACATGTATGGTGATTGAAATTAGACAATAATTTACATTGCAAAAACTTCGGTTCAAGTAAACATCCAATTTTTATCAATTTAAAGTTGCATAGGATGGTAGAAAAGAATAGTTGATCACTCAGAGGTACATATAATTTGTTCAAAAAATATTGGCGATCTAAAATATTATCATTCGACTCCTTTTTGATCTGGAATGACCTTGTATTAAAACTGAAATTATGAACTAAATTCATGAGACACAATCGCCGTTTCAAAGCATTGGTGTTAGTGACAGTGCTGAATGCCATCAACAGCAAACATTTTCTTGGTAGACACTAATAAGCGCCAACTCCAATATCATATGTAGCATCAATTTTTGTAGAAGACGATACTATCTGCTGTAATAGGAGTCAGAGGTCTAAACTGTGCCAAATCTATTGGTTTATAACAAATAAATCAGAATATAAATGCCCTGTAGATATATTTATACATATATGTATATATACTTGTATATATACTTAGGTTGCATGCAAAAGGTAGCAAAGAAAAAAACACAAAAAGAGGCAATAAAGTTGTTGAAGTGTTGCATGTACGTAAAAACACCTGCGGTATTTTTAATACTCCTGCTGATTCCCATAAAAGCGAAAGGTTTCCACAAGCGACCGCAATGGTAATTTGCTACCTTTTGTTGCAAAAGTATTTCACGATTTGCGGTAGCTAAAGTGTCAGCGAGGAGCTTCCACACATTAAGGTGTCGGTCTTCCAAAATATATCAGTATGTGAATTGTTGATGAATAGCAGCATCTACATATATACGCGTATGTTTAACAGAGTAAAATTTTTTTCGCAAAATAATGGAAAACAATTAAATCGTGCTCCATCTATTTCACAGTTTTACTTTCTTAAGGCTCCTATGATCAAAAGGTTCAGCACTTGAATCACAACACAAAAATATTTCTAAAAGCTTTATCGCTTATATTGTCCTGTCTTGTGTGATTTACCTTTAGCAAGCAAATTAATTGTTTATGCTTTTCGCAAGCAACGCCTAACATTTTAAAGATAACTATAGATATAAGTTTAACATTACGTGGAAAAGAAAAATGTTTTTCATAAAACGGTGATTTAAAAACTATACAATTTATAATATTCAGGTGTGCTCATGCCGATCCAATCTCTAAAACTTTGTGATAGAAACACTTCACTGTAAGTACCCTTTTCGCACTTTAAATAAAATAAGCTATATGTAAGCATGAGGCGGTCGTCTTTGTCGTCGTCGTCTTTGTTACTTTATTTAATATTTTCGGACCACCTCGCTCTTTTTCACATAATTTTAGAAGTCAACCGAAATACTATTGTTATGTGCTATAAAATTCCATGAAATGGCATTATATATTTCAAACACATTCAAGGAAACCAAATGCAATTTAATGTTTACTAATTAAACTTTAAATATACGGCAACTATGATACCTAGTTTTCTGTATATCCATATGACATGTCACATGTTATATAGGACATAAGCTCGATAAAACACTAAATTGTAAACAGAAGATATGTAACTCTGTTTAACATCAAATCGAGTACATAATATGTATCGTATAACGAACATTGGCACTCTTGATATGATAGTATTACTCAACAAAAATCCGGATTTAGTCACAAGCTTTAATGCACAACGAAAAGAAAAACAAGAAAAAATGTTAGCTTCGGGTGCTTCGAAGCTAATATACCCCTCACAGGTGCATTTTTTTTAGTAACTATGTGTTTAGTTTGTATGGAAGCTATATGCTATAATAATCCGATCTGAACAATATTTTATAGATTATATTATTACCTTAAGCAATAATCCATGTCAAATTTCGTGAAGATACCACGTCAAATGCGAAAGTTTTCCACACAAGCCTTTGATTGCGATCATATGATAGCTATATGCTATAGTGAGCCGATCTCAACAATTTCTTCGGAGATTACATTGTTGCCTTAGAAAATATTCTATACCAAATTTATTGAATATATAATATCATGTCAAACGCAAAAGTTTTCCATACCAGCACTAGATTCGGATCGTTCACTTTGTATGCCAGCTATATGTATGGCGGTCCGATATCGGCAGTTCCGACAAATGAGAAGCTTTTTGTCGTACGCTGTGAGTTTAGATCTAGATTTATCTAGTTTTTTTATTATACAAAAACTACAGAATTACTATTTTTTGTTCAAACGGGATAGGTAGAGTTCCGCTTTTATGACGCTTTTGCCTTTATGTAAAGTAACAAACAATTTCCAGTAGGTCTGTAACTTGACTGCAAGTTTAGGTGAAACTTGCCTTGTATATTCCTTGACACCCAAGAGAAGTCGGTGGTGCAGATGGACGCAATCGGACCATTTTGTGCCATATTTTTCTCATATGTATTGAACAACATTTGTTTTCTTCAGCGCAATATGCGTAGCTTTCGTTTATTATTGCTGTTAGGCTACCTTAGTAATTAGTAATTGTAATTGTGTTTGGTCTGAGCAGTTTTCATACCCATAATGTGTCAGGGTCGGACAAAATATATAGTAGTGTTATTTGGTTCAATGAGAACAGGTGAAATGTTTTTTGTAAAAGTATTTTTTTCCTTTATATATTGAAAAAAAAAACAATTTTTTACCATACAAAAACAATGATTACATTCAAATCTGACACTTCACCACAACTACTAGAAGGAATGTAATCCTTGTCTCTATCAACATCATCATCGTCTTCTGTGTCACAAAAATCTGATAGGTTGGAAAGATCAGCATTCAAAGTTTCATTTATCTCTTTATCACTAAGTTTTTTAGTTGAGATCTCCTATTTTTTTTTCAAATTAGCTGAATTAATTCGTCTAAAGCAATAAAGAAAGAAAAAAACGTTAATTGAAAATTGATGAAATATTATGGAGAAAGTGAAAATTTTAACTTTCGTTTTTCCAAGTATACAATAAATAGACATAAACAGAATGTTATCAGAAAAAAATATTTTGGCCCGAATGAGTAAATCGCAATTTTGGGGCTTAGTGCGAGATATGTTAATGTACATTTCTCCTAAACTAAAAAATATACAACAACGGAATTCACTCACCACAAATACTATAAAAATATTTACCAACAATGTGAAAATGGATGAAATCGGAAGATAACCTCGCTCACTCTCCATATAACGGTATGGTTAAAAACTACTAAAATCGCAATAAATCAATAGGTAAACACGACAGAAACTTTAAATTTTATCTCTGAGTTGATATGAGGGGTTTATCCGAACCAATGTGAAAATTGTGCGATGGGCGTGGTACCGCCCACTTTTTGGCGAAATCCAATATCTCGGTTTTATTTGGTACGTGGCATTCTTCTAATAATCTTATATCACAGTACGAAGCAAATACCGACCACGCTTACTTCTCATATTAAACTATTTTAAATTCCACTTGATTCCTTCGCATTCCAGTACAGTAATTGAGAAGCAATTGGTGGAACGGAAAATGCTTTTGTTGTGTGCCACCTTATGACTAAAAATTGTTCAAATCCAACAAAAACTGTTCAAGCCCCTAAGTACTGCTTATTTAGACTCCGGTCAATGTGTGATATATATAACTGAATAATCCTTATCTTATAATAATAAGTCTGTATGTCAAAAATGGGTTGAATCGGACCAATGCTTCTCTTAGCACCCATATGTCTAAGATAAAGATTTTCGAATTTTTGTATGACCTGGTGCGGCATATACCGTCCAATATGTGAGAAATTAAGAGAGAGTGTTTTTCTATTAACAGTGTATCTTTGATTTAAAAACTTAACTTACCCCCCATATAACTATTATCATGATTTTCGAACATCCGGCTGACTATACTTTTTATGATTATTTTTTTAGTAAGTGACAATAGAATGTGGCTTTGGGAAACAGATAAAATCTGGTCGATACCAATTTCCAATATGTCTGTCCGTATAAGAGTTATATATAGTAAGTGTATATATAAAATTGCTTGGACTTCGATCCTTAGGTTGACGTTTTACACCATAAAGTATTTCCCTGGCTTTCGATTCCTGAAAGAGTATAAAATGTTCGGTTGCACCCGAACTTAGCCCTTCCTTTCTTGTTTGAAATATATTTATTGTTGGAAATATTGTTGATATTTTGCTTATTCCGTATTATGCAAATTTTACCTGAACCTGATTCGACCAAATATTATTTGCTTAAAAACATAATAAATGAAACTCAAGCATATATTTGGGAAATCAAGCCACTGATTTGTTTTCAACAATTCCTTCTGTCTACAAATACATAGATACATTAGATTGTCCGTTATTTCCAAAGATAGGGTTTTGCAAACACCCGCCGAAAGTTTCAGCTTTCACGTTTATATAAGGAATAAGGATAAGTAAGCTTTTCTTTTTAATTAAGCTGTGGCTAAACTTTCCTCAAAAGTTATACGCAGTTAAAGTTATTCGTCAAAAGACCTAGAGATTCATACAAGTGACTTATATATTCTGTGTTGCTCATACGACATGGTGTACTATATGAATATAAAACATTTTTGAAGTTATACTTCTTATACGAGTTCGGAAAAGGTTGCGATAGATTCAGGTTGCACAACCTTGCTCATGTTCGCAACCTTGTCTGCGAAGATGTTCGAGCAGCAAGCGAAGCGGTGGCACAATCGGCGATCGTTTGTTCGTTTCTTTCGGCACAGCTCGACTTTTCTACCAACAACACAAAGTTGCCAGATGGTGACATATTCAATTAAAAAATCAATTCTGTTGGGACTCGAACCTACGCACCTCCTACGTGCTCGTCGTCACTTTCCAAACGCTTACCACCTAGACCACCATTGACACTTGTATCGCGTTGTCCTAATTATGGTTTGGTTATGCATGAATGAAATATACAATGGATCGCCGATTGTTACCTCTTTCCTTGTTGCTGCTGCGCATATGTATGTTTGTATGCTTGTTCATTATATCGGGTGATTTTTTAAGAGCTTGATAACTTTTTAAAAAAAAAAAACGCATAAAATTTGCAAAATCTCATCGGTTCTTTATTTGAAACGTTAGATTGGTTCATGACATTTACTTTTTGAAGATAATTTCATTTAAATGTTGACCGCGGCTGCGTCTTAGGTGGTCCATTCGGAAAGTCCAATTTTGGGCAACTTTTTCGAGCATTTCGGCCGGAATAGCCCGAATTTCTTCGGAAATGTTGTCTTCCAAAGCTGGAATAGTTGCTGGCTTATTTCTGTAGACTTTAGACTTGACGTAGCCCCACAAAAATTAGTCGAAAGGCGTTAAATCGCATGATCTTGGTGGCCAACTTACGGGTCCATTTCTTGAGATGAATTGTTCTCCGAAGTTTTCCCTCAAAATGGCCATAGAATCGCGAGCTGTGTGGCATGTAGCGCCATCTTGTTGAAACCACATGTCAACCAAGTTCAGTTCTTCCATTTTTGGCAACAAAAAGTTTGTTAGCATCGAACGATAGCGATCGCCATTCACCGTAACGTTGCGTCCAACAGCATCTTTGAAAAAATACGGTCCAATGATTCCACCAGCGTACAAACCACACCAAACAGTGCATTTTTCGGGATGCATGGGCAGTTCTTGAACGGCTTCTGGTTGCTCTTCACCCCAAATGCGGCAATTTTGCTTATTTACGTAGCCATTCAACCAGAAATGAGCCTCATCGCTGAACAAAATTTGTCGATAAAAAAGCGGATTTTCTGCCAACTTTTCTAGGGCCCATTCACTGAAAATTCGACGTGCCCAAAATTGGACTTTCCGAATGGACCACCTAAGACGCAGCCGCGGTCAACATTTAAATGAAATTATCTTCAAAAAGTAAATGTCATGAACCAATCTAACGTTTCAAATAAAGAACCGATGAGATTTTGCAAATTTTATGCGTTTTTTTTTAAAAAAAAGTTATCAAGCTCTTAAAAAATCACCCGATAGAAGTTATACTGCTTTTTCTTTCCTTTGTGTTTTATTTCTGCGAATTCTCACCTCCATATTCGTAGCAATAGAAGTTCTATGGCATAAGTAAAGTAATGGCCGCCGATTGTCACCCCTTGCCGCTGTAGCAGCTTCGCCTATGTGTACGCATATGTATGTTTGTATGCTTGTGCATTATTCGGCAATGTATGCAAATATATGTACATATAAGTATATATGAATGTATGAACAAGTCAATGCGCGCACATGTAATAAGTATATTGATAAGTGATGAAAATATGATTTCAATTTCTGAACGCGCACATGCGTATACATACATTCATATGAGCATGTGCAGATACACAAGATAGGATAGAAGATGTATGCCTTTTAAAATCGTATACTATACAAATAAATATTTTTCTTACTAATAGAAATTAAATTTATCACAGCAATATACAGCGCACGCTCGCTAATGTGAACACTCTATAGTTCGAACACCCCATAATGTGAACAGACTTTTTTATGCATTGACTACTCTATAATGTGAACAAACCCAAAAGGCTCTATAATATGAACAAAAGACGTTAAAGTATTTGAATGTAGTTTACACAGATCTCAGCTAATTCTGAATTTGGGGAATCCCCTAATTGTAGAATAAGACTCTCATTTGTATTGCATGTAATGCGTAGAATACTTCAGTTGCAATTTTGTATTCGCGTGGAGTGTTTCGTTTTAGATTTTCTGTTAAAAATGAATTCTAAAAAACACACGTTTTTGACATTGAAGCAAAAAGCTGATATTCTCGATTCTTTAAAAAGAGGCTCATCTATGACGTTCTTAGCAAAGAAATATAATGTTGCTAAATCAACAATTTGTGGAATCAAAGCAAAAAAACAAGTGATTTTAAAGTTCGTGAACAACACATACTCGGGACCTGGACAAAGAAGAACTCTGCGTCCTTCAGAGCTGCCCAAAATGGAGAAAGCTCTTTATCGTTGGTTTATCAAAATGCGGAATAAAAACTGGCCAGTAAGTGCCTTAATGTTGAAAGAAAAGGCCAAAGTACTGCATACATAAGTAAAGGAAAATGAATCTAACTTCAACGCTAGTGATGGATGGCTTCAAGGATTTAAAAAAAGGTACGGTATTCAACTGCTGCACATATCAGGCGAAAAACTCTCTTCGCTGCCTCAGCTCGTGGATCCATTTAAGGAAAAACTTAGAGCTAAAATGGCCGAACTGGAGCTGTGTAACGATCAGTTATATAATGCTGATGAGTCAGGCTTATTCTGCAAACTTCTGCCAGAAAAAACGTACTTGTCCAGTATGGAAAAGAGAGCCCCAGGCGTTAAGCGGAAAAGCAGCGAATCACGTTTTTATGTTGCTCAAACGCCACTGGATCTCATAAACTGAAACTTTTTGTAATTGGAAAGGCAAAGAATCCACGCTGCTTTAAAAACTTTCAATGCCCCACAGACTATAAGAGCTCCAAATCCGCCTGGATGACGTCGGCTGTTTTCAAGGAATGGTTTCATGAGTCCTTCGTTCCACAGGTGAGGATTTATTTTGTATTTTGTTAACTTTTTTCTTTTAAATTTGTTTTTTAGGTAACGTCATTTTTAAAGGAGAAAGGTTTGCCAATTAAAGCTCTACTCCTAATCGACAACGCTCCTTCTCACCCAAATGAAGCTCTGCTGGCAACGGAGGATGGACAAATTTTGGCAATGTTTATGCCACCAAACGTTACTCCCCTCATCCAACCAATGGATCAAAATGCCATAAAGATCACAAAGTTGCATTACAGAAACAGCCTTTTAGCCTCAATAGCAGCTACAAACTCCAATTTACTCGATTCGATGAAAAAAATTACTTTACGAAGAGCTATAAATCTTTTGGATGCCGCTTGGAGTCGTGTCAGCGAAGTAACATTAGCTAATTGCTGGAAAAATATTTTAAATTTTACGGCAGATGATGACGATCCCGAAGATAGTGTTCCGCTCGCAGTTTTAAAAGAAAAATGGGGAGCTGAACTTCGCGCCTTGATGAGCAGTACCGTCGATCTCCTTAACAGTTTGAATGCTGAGGTTTGTTCGTTTTCGCAGAATCGCGCAAAGATATGACGGTTATTGAAAATGATTTTCTTATTAACTATTTCAGGCTGAATTAACGCTACCAGGCGTTCATGAATGGAACGAAGATATTGAAGATGATAATGCAAATGACGAGAATGAAGAAGAAGACGATTCCGATGAAGGCAGCGTATCAGTTGAAATTGCGTATCACCTTGCTCTTTTTGCATCTTTTAGAGGTCAACCGAAATACTATTGTTATGTGCCATAAACTTCCGTAAAATGGCATTATAGATTTCAGAGACATTTAAGAAAACCACACACAAAAGGAATGTTTACTAATTGAGTTATAAATATGAGGCAACTAAAGGCCCTTTTTATAACGATATGTCTTTACCCTTTACCTGCATGAAAGTATGTTTGTGTACATTCTGTGTTGCTCATACGACATGGTGTACTATAGAATGCAGAACATTTTATTTAATTCGAAACTCAAACTCCGCTAAATCGATTATACGAACCTGTTTCTTTCACCAAATCTTGCCAATCACTTTAGCATTTCAATCAAAACGTTCTGTAATTGCTTAATTGCTATGACCTATTTAAATGGTGAAATCCAAATCTCTCAAACACGTGCCGTAAACGAGAAACAGCAATGATTAAAAATCAATTTAACAAAATAAAGAGGCATTCAATAGAAAAATTACGAAGACGGTTTTAGATATACTCAAATATATTTAGCGCACCCTTAACTGACAGCGTTAATTAAAGTGGTGAAAAAAGGTTTCGCATCAAAGAAAGTTACAAGTTTGACTAGCTTTCCGCGAGATCAACAATAGGAGTAGCAGAAGAAAGTCTGCTAAGACTTGGTTCACAATAATTGTTCCTCTGGTATTGTGAAATTTGCAAAAAAACAAGCTAGCCATAGGCCTCGGTGTCACATGTTGACACTACTTGTACAAAATATTGTTCCGATATATTCCGATTTGTATTCTGTTAAGTGAGAAAATCTTATTTTTAATTAAATTTTTTTTTTACTAAACAAATCGTAATACTATTCCAAAGGAATGGAATTTCATCTAAAAATGAACGGCCAAACCCGTTGTCGATTTTTGTAGTCCCTTTGCATAATATGGTCTTCAGAATGTGAGTAACCATTATAAAAACAAGAAAAAACGTTAACTTCGGTTGCACCAAAGCTAAAATACCCTTCACAAGTGCATTATGTTAGTAACTAAGTATGTGTTCAGTTTGTATGGCAGCTATATGCTATAATTAACCGATCTGAACAATTTCTTCGGAGATTACATTGTTGCCCTAGAAAATAACATATACCAAATTTCGTGAATATATCTTGTCAAATGTGAAATTTTTCCATACAAGCATTTGATTCCGATCGTTCAGTTTGCATGGCAGCTATATGTTATAGTGGTCCGATATCGGCCGTTCCGACAAATGAGCAGCTTCTTGAAGAGAAAATGACGTTTGCAAAATTTCAAAAAGATATCTTAAAAACTGAGAGACTAGTTCGTATATATACAGACAGACGGACAGACAGACAGACGGACATGGCTAAATCGACTCAGCTTGACATACTGATCATTTATATATATACTTTATTGGGTCTCCGACGATTCCTTCTGGGTGTTACAAACTTCGTGACAAACTTAATATACCCTGTTCAGGGTATAATGAGTAGATATACAAGTATACCATGTGCATTTAGTACCATGAGCAAAAAATAGTAAGACTTGGTTTATAATTTTGAAATTCTTAATTTATTCTTCAAACACTATTTCTTCCCAATCAAAGTAATCTCCCTTGGCCCAATACACTTGTGGCAAAGTTTTTTCCAATCCCTTAAACAGTTGTTAAAGTAAATTTCCGGAATTGCCTTCAATGTGCGTAGCGACTCAAATTTAATCAGCCCTATTCTGCATTTCGACTCAAATCGAAATTTTCTTAGTTTGGCAACTTTTGGTATTCTGCGTTTTGATTAGTTTCGATCAATCTTCGAAATTTCCAATATTATGTATTCTACATTGCGATCGTAGTTCCATTATTGTAAGTTGAAATTTTGTTGGCGGAGAGCGGTTATATTTTGGTTTTAGTGTACTTTTACAATATAATTTTCCCAAAAATGTAAGTAAAATTTGTTGTTGATAGTTTTAAAAGTCACCAACATGATTTATTTAAGTTTTTTGTGCTTTAATGATGTTTTTTGATATATTTGTAGGTCAAAAACAACAACACCAGAGCAATATGAAAAATTGGCTGATATAATGGCAACCAAAAGAGATGTTGCGCAGGGCTTCCCACAACGACCGAAGGAAGAAGTGAAGGAGTTTTGGGAGGAAATTGTAAATGCCCTAATGCACTTGGTCCACCATCAAAAGACTACAGTACATGGAGAAAGGTATTGTACTACTGAAAATACATTTTTTAAATACTTCAAACGTTTTGTTACAGGTGTGGATTGACTGGAAGTGCTATATAAAACACAAGCTGTCTGAAAATAAAAAGGAAATTATGAGCACAGGAGGTCAATGTCGTTTGCAACGTATAAGCCCACTTGAGGAGAAGGTTACAGCTTTGACGGGGTTGGAAACTTGTACAAGTGGAATAAGAGGTGCGCGGGATTATGGCGATAGTGCGCAGGTACAAGACGTTGCCCAAACCTCCGAAATGGAATTTTCCTCATGTTCGGAGGATCGAAATGAAATTCCTTCATGCAGCAGAGTTAGCAGCCAGCGCAGAGAAAGAAGAACTGATAAGGAGAGCGCTTCTTCCTTACTCAAAGAACAAATAGCCCTCCAGAAAGAATTTTACGAGGACACCAAAAACCATAATGAAGCTGCAGTTAGTAAAATGGAAGAAGTGGTGACATATTTACGTCGCATGAATCGTTCTTTAGAATGTAGCAACGCAGTGAAGCAACTATAAGAACAGAAACGACACAATAAAATTAAGGAAGAATTGGTAAGGGAAAAAGTGGAAATAAAGATGCAGATGCTAAAGTTAGATCCAAATTATAAATCAGATTCGAAGTAATTTAGTAAATAACCTAAATTTTGTGCCTGAACGTTGTTTTTAGTTTTTTTGTTTCAATTATCTTTAAGAAAGAAGCTGTGAACTGAACTGCTGTGAATGAACTGAATTCAATTTATTATCTTTAAGTTACAAGTTGTGAAATGCACTGAATGCAAATTATGTTTTTAATATACGAATAGTATATATACATACATTAAGAATTTAATAAAGATGTTTTTATTATTGTACTCGTTTCTCAAATGTATTAAAAAGTAGAGAGTATGTTGTTTCGAATACGATTTGCTATGGAAGTATAATCGGGGTCACTGCTTTGCTCTTCTTCCTCCTCTTCCTGACGGCTTTCAAAATTAAATTCACTTGCCTTCAAATCTTCCACTTTGTAGTAAATGCAAATGTTGTGGAGAGCACAGGCAACGTTTATTATTTGATTGACTTTGTGTGGTGAGTAATGTAGTTCTCGAGCGCCCAACAAGCATCGGAAACGGTTCTTCAATACCCCAATCGTCCGCTCTACTATATTCCTTGATGTGGACTGCCGCTTGGAGGATGGAGTCATGTGTAGAAGTTCACCGAAGTGAGGAAAGTTCTCTGATCGCCATTCACTTGGGAGTGGCCAGAAACGATTCTTTTACACATGGCTCAAGCAGCTCACTACTTCCAGTCTTTGACCAAGTATCCTCTGGGTAGCCTAAGAACATCCGTTCGAAGGCGAGCTAAAGTGAGAAGGCGAAACATTCCCTACAAGGGTTGTGCGCTGGGTTTGGGACCCGCCACGTAAAAAACACCCCCAGTGAAGAGCTACAACCAGCCTCGGATGAGAGACCCCCCTTTTGATGACGACCATGGCAAACAAAATAAGGACTACGAATTGAGGGCATGCACCTGGAATGTCCGGTCCCTTAATTGGGAAGGTGCCGCTGCCCAGCTGGTTGATGTCCTCGTAAAGACAAAGGCTGACATCACCGCCGTCCAAGAAATGCGATGGACGGGACAAGGACAGAGACGAGTAGGTCCTTGTGACATTTACTACAGTGGCCATATAAAGGAGCGCAAGTTTGGTGTAGGATTCGTGGTGGGAGAGAGACTCCGTCGCCGAGTACTATCATTCACTGCGGTGAATGAACGTCTAGCCACAATCCGCATCAAAGCGAGGTTCTTCAACATATCGCTGATTTGCGCCCACGCCCGACGGAAGGGAAGGACGATGTGACCAAAGATGCCTTCTATGAGCGCTTGGAGCGCGCTTATGAGAGCTGCCCCCGCCACGATGTCAAAATCGTGCTTGGCGACTTTAACGCCAGGGTGGGCAAAGAAGGTATATTTGGCACTACGGTCGGTAAATTCAGCCTCCACGACGAAACATCCCCAAATGGGTTGAGGCTGATTGACTTCGCCGGGGCCCGAAATATGGTTATCTGTAGTACTAGATTCCAGCATAAGAAGATTCATCAAGCTACCTGGCTGTCTCCGGATCGAAAAACTACCAACCAGATCGATCATGTTGTGATAGACAGAAGACACGTCTCCAGTGTTTTAGATGTGCGTGCGCTCCGAGGTTCTAACATCGACTCGGACCACTATCTTGTTGCAGCCAAGATTCGCACCCGCCTCTGTGCAGCAAAACACGCGCGCCACCAAACACAAGGAAGGTTCGACGTCGAGCAGCGGCACTCACAACAGACAGCCGAACTTTTCCTGCTCTCTGAGAGCACTCGTCAACAACTCGGTATAGGGAACTGTGGGACGGCATTTCAAACTGCTTACGTACAGCTGCAACCGAAACCATTGGTTTTCGGAAAGTGCAAAAGAACAGCTGGTACGACGAGGAGTGCCGTGTCGCAGCGGAGAGAAAACAGGCTGCCTACCTCGCAACGTTACGATCGACCACTACACGTGCGGGATGGGATAGATACCGAGAGTTGAAGAGGGAAGCGAGACGCAATTGTAGACAGAAGAAGAAAGAGGCTGAAATGCGTGAGTACGAAGAGCTTGATAAGCTGGCCGACTGGGGTAATGCTCGAAAAGGCTACGAAAAAATGTGGCGGCTTTAAGAAGGTTTCAAGACCGAGCATACTCTTGTAGAACCCCCAAAGGTGATCTAGTCACTGATGCCCAGAGCATACTTAAATTACGGAGGGAACACTTCTGCAGCCTGCTGAATGGCAGTGAACGCACAACACCAGGAGAAGGAGAACCCGATTCCCTAATCGATGACGATGGAGCAGACGTTCCATTACTCGACCATGAAGAAGTTCGAATAGCAATTGCCCGCCTGAAGAACAACAAAGTGGCAGGGGCCGACGGATTACCGGCTATTCAAACACGACGGCGAAGAACTGATAAGGAGCATGCATCAGCTTCTTTGCAAAATATGGTCGGACGAAAGCCTGCCCAACGATTGGAATTGAAGTGTGCTCTGCCCAATCTATAAAAAAGGAGACCCCACAATCTGCGTCAACTACCGTGGGATTAGCCTCCTCAACATCGCATATAAGGTTCTATCGAGCGTATTGTGTGAAAGATTAAAGCCCACCGTCAACAAACTGATTGGACCTTATCAGTGTGGCTTCAGACCTGGAAAATCAACAACCGACCAGATATGCCCTAAATCTTGGAAAAGACCCGTGAAAGGAGAATCGACACACACCACCTCTTCGTCGATTTCAAAGCTGCTTTCGACAGCACGAAAAGGAGCTGCCTTTATGCGGCGATGTCTGAATTTGGTATCCCCGCAAAACTAATACGGCTGTGTAAACTGACGTTAAGTAACACCAAAATCCGTCAGGATCGGGAAGGACCTCTCCGAGCCGTTCGATACCAAACGAGGTTTCAGACAAGGCGATTCCCTATCGTGCGGCTTTTTCAACCTGCTTTTGGAGAAAATAGTTCGAGCCGCAGAACTAAATAGAGAAGGTACTATCTTCTATAAGAGTGTACAGCTGTTGGCGTATGCCGATGATATTGATATCATCGGCCTCAACACCCGCGCCGTTAGTTCAGCTTTCTCCAGGCTGGACAAGGAAGCACAGAAAATGGGTCTGGCAGTGAACGAGGGCAAGACGAAATATCTCCGTCATCAAAGAACAGATGCTCATCGCGACTTGGTTTCGCCGTTGAACAGTCATAACTTTGCGTAAACACCCAGCGTAAACACCAAACAATGTCAGCCTTGAAATCCAAACGCAGGATAACTCTTGCCAACAGGTGCTACTTCGGACTGAGTAGGCAATTGAGAAGCAAAGTCCTCTCTCGACAAATAAAAACCAAACTCTATAAGTCACTCATAATTCCCGTCCTGCTGTATGGTGCAGAGTCTTGGACGATGTCAACAACGGATGAGTCGACGCTGCGAGTTTTCGAGAGAAAAGTTCTGCGAAAGATTTATGGTCCTTTGCGTGTTAGCCACGGCGAATACCGCATTCGATGGAACGATGAGCTGTACGAGATATACGACGACATCGACATAGTTCAGCGAATTGAAAGACAGCGGCTACGCTGGCTAGGTCATGTTGTCCGGATGGACGAAAACACTCCAGCTCTGAAAAGATCGACGGTAAAGTACTGCTGGGAGAAGCAGAGAAGAGGAAGACCTCCACTCCGTTGGTAGGACCAAGTGGAGAAGGACCTGGCTTCGCTTGGAATATCCAATTGGCGCCACGTAGCGAAAAGAAGAAACGACTGGCGCTCTGTTGTTAACTCGGCTATAATCGCTTAAGCGGTTTCTACGCCAATTAAGAAGAAGAAGGACTGCCGCATGTTGTAATTACTTTGCGGACTGCCTTGAGTTACAGATCGATACGGAGTCATTAGCCAAGGCTGCAATGGATACCCCGCATCACCGGTTAATAAAGCGAATAACTATTCAAAACTTACTTTAACAAACGTATATAAATAAATACCTAACAGCCACGCGTTTCCTTCACCTTCCCGATATCGCCGTTCCATATGCGATCTCAGCTTGCTTAAGCCCCATACATGCGAGTCGTGATTGCACCCAGGATACCTGGCATCAATGCTTTTTTTATGCATTATGTTGTGCGCACACCTGAAAAGTGAAATAAAATTTATAAAACTAATGAATTTTGAATTATGGCACTGATGCGATGAACATTATTCTCACCACCATAGCATTGATGCTATAAAATCCTTTTCTATTGTAATATAGAAACCCCTCTTCAGATGGCTTCACGCTTTTTATGTGCGTACCATCAACACACATAATGACTCCTGGGAAACTAGCCTTCGCATAAAACTCTTGCTTCGCTTGCATTTTTTCCTCTTCACTCTGGTCAAATTTGACCCACTCAGGGCAAAGCTTTCGTTGCATGACTTCGAAAAAATGAACCAGTGACTTTGACACAGTTGACTGACCCATTCCGACATTATAATCAGTACCAACTCCATGTTGGTAACTGCCTTCTACAAAAAATCTCAAAGCAGCCACTACGCGATTAAGCGGAGATAACGACGTTAAAGTACTTTGTTGAGTTTCTTCCGCAAAAGTATCTAGGACATACTTGAAAGCGTCCTTATTAAGTCTAAAGTTTTTTTGAATCTAAGTAAGTAAATCAATGAATTAAGATTTTTCACTTTCAAACTCAATTTCTTACAATTCGTCACTCATCTGAAATGGATCACACATATCTCGCAATCTTCTTCTTTCAACTTTCGCGTCAGTATTCTCGGATGCGTTGCCGTCCTCCTCAAGAAATATCGCCGCGGCTATCGATTCCATTACGCAATTATATATTTAATTTATTTATTTAAGCACCAATAGTTTTTCCACAAATTTATATCTGTTTGCTTTATTATGTTTCAATTTCACACATTCCAAGGCAAACAGCTGATTTCGAAAAGGTTATCGCTCTTCCTCATTTTGTTTCGATTCCATCGTAACTCGGACTACCTAATTCCAATCGATGCGGAGCGGAATGCGGGAACGTAATAGAAATGCAGAATAGGGCTGAATATCTTCATTTGGCTCAAAACGGTTTCCACGGAGCGATCGTTTGAGTTTGCTGAATAGCCAAAAGTCACAGGGAGCTAAGTCAGTTGAATATGATGACCTTGGGCACGATATTGGTTGAAAATTTGGCGAAAAACTCACGACGAATTAAATAAGTCCACGAAGGGTGTATTAATGTGGTGCAAAAACTAAGAGTTGGCGGCACATAATTTTGGCCTCCTATTGCGAGATCTTTGAGCAAATAGATTTTTTGGTTAACATATTGATGTGGTAGGTAGTTAGATAAGTTGCACCTTTACTAGTCTTGGCGAGTGGCGGTTCTATCAGTATGGGTTCTAAATTCACAGGAATAGATCTGGGTGTTGGTTCCTAGCCTCTTTCACCTCACGATTTCGTCTTATTCTCGGTAAATTTGTCAAATAAAATTCGTTACTAAAATGGACTAAACTCAGAGGCGCTATCCGCCTCCGGCCTTTAATGTTCCAACCGAAATCCAAAGAAAAATGTGTTCCTATTAGTAATCCAAGTCAAAGCTACAATTTAGTTAAGGATTTGGTAAAGTCGTGAAGGCCGCACGTGATTTAGCGTTAACCAGGATGAATCAACTCCGAGGCGAACAGTATTCATCATTAGCAACATTTATTCTGAACAAGTTTGGCATATATAGTATTAAACCTTTAAAGAAGTTCAAACCCCAGATACCCCACCTATCAGTCTCCATTAGTTTAAGATGATACAAACAAACGTTATTTGGGGAAAGCTATTATGATCTGTAGCAACAGGTTGCGATAGTATAAAGTATATATAGTGTATTTGAAGGTTATATCATAAACATGTATCTTGTAAACTATTAAATGTTGAACGTTATTTTACAATTCTGCTAATCATAAAATGATCCAAATCAGGTTAGAAGTTCTACTAAATCCTGTCAATATGTAAGTTATGAAACTCAGAGCCTGCGACTCGATATTAAAAATAATAAAATGACTTTCGTCGGTGTGTTTGTACCTCACATACATATATATATTATAAAAGCTTAATTATTGTCTTCTTTAATCAGTAAAACATTCCTTTGCCAATTCCTAGCTTCAATTTCGCAACCCAATACTAATACGGCATCAAATATTATATTAATGGCATGGGAACGAATTCAGCATAGGTTTCGTTAAAATGAACTTTTTTGAGAAAGTTAATATACTTGTATACAACTCAAAACCACAAATAGAACCACCACTACAAGTTCATTAGCGCGTTTTGAATTTTTGATTACAATTTCAAAATTATTGTTATGAATTGCTTTAATTTTCTTATAGTTATAATTTCAAAGTGCATTGTATAGCAAGAAGGAATAAATTTCTACGAGAGCACGCCATCTCTCCCTTTATTAATATTTATGTTTTTAGGAAAAGAAAAATGGAATGACAAATTCTCCAGAACGTCCTTTTGCTTTTGCGGCGGGTGGCATACACTTCGTAGTGAAAATTCCAAAATCGAGTCAAGCACTTTAATTGTCGAAAAATGCATGTTGAGGGCAATGAGAATTCCTCAAGCTATTCAATTATTTCTTAGAAAAATAAATAGTAAATACAATGAGTACATAAACTTTTTGTTGACAAATTTCTCTTTGAGCATTTACAAGAAGGGAATTAACCGTGACCTTTTCATTGTAGTGGTACACCGTATATTTATGATGGTTAATGAGAACAGAGTTGAACGAATTGTAAACGTTATTCAGGCGTAAGTCTTTCCATTATGAAATGACAAACAAACTGAACAAAAATACATTACAGGGTTAATGGAAAAAGTACCTCTACTTGAGTCACCCGTAGTACTCATGGTACCGAGTACACTAATTTATTTGTAAGTTCTAGGCTAACAACAAAAAACGGTTTTTAGCACCTTTAATATTTTTTAGATATTTCAAATTCTCTTGAGTTAGTACAAATTGTGCTCGCTTTGAAGAAAACTCTCTAATGCTACTAAAGCTTCGATATTTGTCACGAAGCTCACGTTACGAGCACAATCGAGTTTTATGCAAATGTTTCACACAACAGCTGTTCCAACAGTCAGTCAGTTGCGCTTTTATTTAAATTCTTTCTCTATTCAGTTTCCTTTTTCCACTTTTTATGGTGTTTTACAAAAATGTTTCCATTTCGTCACGTAGGTATGCACGTATGTAAAATTTTTGCTCACAATTGGTAATATTTGTCGCATACTAGCACTATTTTACATTTAGAGTTGCAACTACAGTTGTGACTCTTGCTTTGTGAAAGGTCCTTTAATTAATCTACTTTTCTTGTATTAATATAAACTTTTTTCGATTTTTTAATGAAGATCTCATATTGAGATTCCAACTCTTCTTTATAATAAATGTCATAAAAGCTTTGAATATGCTATATAAAATAGTGTAGGGCTCAACGCTAATTTGCTTATTCAGCAAACCCAAACGACAGCTCCGGTTCTTAGTCACTCGAAGACATTAAAGGTGAAGCGCTACGCGCAGTGATAAATAATAACTAAATAAAAAATGTTGACATAAGTGTATTGAAGTCATGGGGGATTACAAGACGTTTTTTTGAAGAATAAATGAAAAATTTTAAAATTATGAACGAAGTCTTACTATTTTTTGATAATATTTTAATATTTTAGAAATGGTTTACGCTTGACTGTGGTGTATCAATGAACAGAAATATCTGTGGAATATTCACCGCAGCATCTGTGTGATACTTCCTGAATATTTATATTTTCACAACCACATTACTGCTTTATTTGCATATTCAAATAACTACCGCTCCTTGTGAGTCGCTCTCAGTTCCATTCAATTTGTAGTCATAATTTTACAGACATCTGCAGCAATGACGAAATTTTTTTGTGCACAGTAATGTAGCGATTGCCTGCGAAGGTGCGAAAAGAAGACTAACGACGATAAGCAGTGGTAGTACTATAAATAATGTAACCAGGGGGTAAGGTTAATGGAAATCCCATTATGTCAAAAGTTGGCAAATGTTGTATGAAATATTGGGTATTCGAAAAAGTCTTCTTTTACTTATAAATATATAAAAAAATATGTACTATTTTAGTCAACAACGTTTTGCCATTTTTCCGCTAGAAACATTTTTCCATCAGTATAAATCGAAATTTCGAAATTTCCAGAACGGAAGCATTGTTGTGCTACACGAACTGATACGGCATCGTCTCCGTAAACTTCACAACTTTCATTGGTGGATTGCATGGCATTCTTCCTTTGCTACACAAAAATTTAAAATATAGTGAATTTCTTCATTATTTTCGCTCATTTTTGAACAGCTTTAACTTTTTTTTTCCAACTTCACCGAATTTAATTTTTTTTGTTTGAATGAAGCTTCACTTTTCCAACACTGTACGGTATGACACAATGTGATTGCTAGCACTAGAGATACTATATACGACTGCAATGATATCTATTGAGAAATACGAAAAGACTTTCCGGCTACCAATATATTAATTAATTTGGCGTAGACACCGAGTGATTTAAAAAAAAAAAAAATTTTTTTCGTTTGGTACTCGGAAAAATAGGTTCCTAGAGACCTCTAAGAAAGCCTCTCCAAACATGAGTTTTTAATTGTAACGGGAAGGTCCTCCTACATACAGTATTCTATTTTTTCTTATTATCAGATAGAAAAATTTATATCTTGCTTCCAACTACTTGAAAAAAATCTTGTTCCTTAGATTTGGTAGGAAATTGAATGCTCTACAAAAAAGGTCTATTATGATTTTTTCGTAAACCCAAAAGTTTAAAAGATATTAACAGTTATATTTTGATTATTTTTGGGAAAATTTTTTATTTCTTATGAATTTTATAACTCAATGAAAAAAAAATTTTATGAATGATGAAACTCATACATACACACATAAAATGTAAATTCACTGAGGTCTTTCATACAATTCGTTCGAAGTCACATTTTATCACGTAGAGACCGCTCATTCGTTTATTGTTGCACTTCTTGTTTACTTCGTCAATTTGTGCTAATGGTGACAAATCCTTCAAGGTTGTCCATCATAACAGGTTTCCCTGTTGGCTGTGCTTTTTGACAAGCCACGCAAAATTCCAATTATATTTGTGTTTCTCTTTACTCCACACATTTAATTGTCGCTGTCAGCTGTGGACATTTTGATTGCTGATTGAATCGTGTAGTCGATGGAACCTCTTCAATTTGCGTTTTAAAATGGAGGCTTGAGAGATTTCGTGCTATCAATACAAAAGTAGCAGTAATAATAAATATATGTATATACATATAAACGAATATAATATGAAACATTGAAAATATGATAACCAAAGATATAAACAGACCTAAACTATGTTTTTTCTGACAACACTTTACATATATATATTTGTTAAGCTTAAGCTCAAGTTCAAATACACGTGTATGCACATAGATATAAAGATGTTTAAGTATTAACGCTGTGACAAAAAAGAACCCGGAAGTTGTAAATAAACGCATAATATTTAATTATTCATGAATATTTTTTTTGTCTCCTTCAAAGTAATCCCCACCAAATGTATTACACTTAAGCCAACGATTTTTTCATTTCTCGAAAGACTTTTCATAAGCACTTTTTGGGATGGAGTTCAGTTCCTTCAGTGAGTTTTTTTTTTTTTTTTGTGTAAACAGTTTGGTTGACAGATCGCACTCATATTTATCGTAGTAATTAAGGACTGTCCTACTAATTTAGCATTTTTTGTTTTGAAATATCATTTACCCGTGAAATTTGCTTCTTTGTCACAATGTAGAAGAAATTGCAACGGTATTTCTCCACGAGTACATAAACTTTGATATTTCGGTTCGTATTCAACTTCATTTTCTTTAACATTTCTCTTTCGTTTTTGCATTTATCAGAATTAGAATAAACCGTCATAACTAGATCACCGATAAAAATTAGTAAGGGTATTATATATATGTAAGTATCAAAATTTGTATGGCATCGATATTTGAATTTCTGGCACTGTTCTCATCGCGATCCATAATCAACCTAAAAAACGCGTAATATTTGAAAAGCATCATTTTAGTCATATGATAACCAAATTTAGTTGGCGAACTGTGAATGTGATAACGGAAGACGTGTTAGAGCTAAACATTGTTGATAATGTTCAAAGATTGTTTTGTCTGCGAATGGTGGCCATTGGGAGATATTTGGACAGTTTCTGCAGAAATTTGCAAATGCAGTTATATGAAATGGTTCTTGAGTATTGTTGTTGTCTCAATGTGATTATTAATGATGGTTGGAACTATGATGATTCTGATGTTATTTGCCTCATAACAAAGACGACCATGTTTGTTAAACGCTAACTGGATGGTGATTATTTATGGCAATTTGATTGTTATGAGAGTATACGGATTATAAGGCTTAATAAATACAAGAGCTATAATTCTCATAGATTGCTTATGAAATGACAAAATAGTACAGTAATGATTTCGTTTTCCATTGGATAATGCAATTTTTGCGTGTATAAGTCCGGCTTGGCAAGTTTCTATTATGCTTGGAATAAAAAAAGAAGTTAAAAATTAAGGCAAACGTAATTTTTTTCAAAGTTTCTGCTCTGGTTCGTTATAATGGCTGAAACATGGACAAATAATTACACAACTGAATCCAATCGGCAGTTCAAGGCCTCGAAGACATCAAATTGGCCATTACGATTTTAACTAGTACTTCTGCAATTCACATGGAACATAGTGTATTTTCATCGCCAATGGTAAAAAATCAATAAACAACGATTAGAGAAAAGGTTAGCCGTATTTTGAGGCAAATGACTTTTCATACCATGTAGTAAGTGATTGAATATATGAAAAAATCTATAACAAAATCAGAGCACAAGTTCTATTTGAGTGTTAATTTCAGCGCACGATATATTTGTTACTTTCGTGTTTCTTTATTCTTTGCTTCTTAAATATTTTTAACTTTTGTACACTAAAACTTTGTTCCCAACTATTTCTCCATAGCAATATGGTATTTCTTTAGTATTTGCATCTGGTCACGTGTATTTATTTTATCATAAACAAATTTATTTGCAACGCTCTAGACCATTTCTTTATGCTGTGAGTTAGCTATGAAGCTTGTAGCGGGTTGCTTGCTGCTTTTGTGCGTGCAGCTACTGGACAAGTTTACGTACGCATGAGGGAGGAAATACTGAATGAGTAGCAATAACACATTGCTTGTTGCCAAAAAAAAAAAAAAATATTAAAATTCAAATCTAATGTTTGAGGAAGTATTATGCTGGTGATTATATCGAATTTGCAGTGATGCATCAAGAGGAGGCTGTTACTATTAGAGGGAGAGAAAATTATTTCTTTTCAAAGAACCAACAGTCTAATGAACTTGCATGCAACAGATAACAAGTAAAGAGCAATTCAAAAACGCAGATTTACAAATTTTAGCCTTTAGCTTTATATCTTGAAAATCTTGAAATTTTTCTAACCTGATTTATAACAAATTTCATAATAAAGAGCTTATCCCACGACAAATTACAATCCAGTAATGCTAATTTAGACTGCAATCGATCTTAAGAAACTGTCGCATTTTATTCATATGAACATTGAAGTATTTCTAAATATGGTTGTATTCATTCAAGGCGGTATATCTGTATAATAAGTTCGAAAACGAAACTCCTACATTCTCAGCCAGCTCCAAGGTAATGCGGAAAACCAAACACCCACTCACCTTAATTACCGAATCCTAAATGAACAAAGACACCAACGCGGCAGTGTAAACTTTTATTTTCTCTATTCAGGCAAACGATGACGTCAAACGATTAAAGCCTCCGATTAGTTCTCAATTGATACTTAACCGAAATTCACTGTCTTTGCAAACAGGAAAAAAAGAGCATAGAAAACCAACCAACAGAAAAATAGGTCAACAAATAATTTCAAATGGCCACAAAGGCGCTTTCACTAATAAATTATTCGTTCGAGGGCTGAGTATTGAACCCTTGGAAAAGGGTGAAATACATTCCGAAGAAAGAAAAGAGTAAAGGAACTGCTGCATATTTATGCATAATTTGTTCTTGTCTTTTGCGTTGACCAAAAGGGAAGGTCAGGCAAGTATAGCTATGAACGAGCGTTCTGTGCTTTCTCCTGTGACATAAAATGCACAACGAAACAATAAAAGCTAGCAATAGCTTGAGGAAGACGCTTAATATGAATATTCACTATGAGAGTTTATGAGGAAAAAATAATTTTATTGGCAAGAAATATATATAATTTTATCACCTAATGGTTGTTTGTGCCACCTGAAGCCAATCGAGATAGCAGTAGAGTCTTTTATGAGTATATAAATAATCAAGACGACGAAACCAGTATTCAAATCCAGGTGGTTGTCTGTCCGCCCGTCTGCCCGTCCATCTATCTGTACTAGCTATAACTTGAATAAAAACAGAAATATCGTTATGAAATTTTGTAACCCTGTTTCCGGAATATTGGGAAGGTGAATTTTGCAGATGGGCGTAATCGCTCACGTTCACAAAACGTCATTAAACAAAAACCTAAGAGTTGTGGGCCGAGTGATTGGCGCGGACGCAAGATTAGGGATTGATTATGATAGCCTATAGCAAAGGGCTATACTCAGAGTAGCTACCCTTTACACAAAAATTATGTTATATCCGTACCATTGGAAAAAATTCGCTTTATTTTTTCGAAGTTTAAAAGGATGCAGTAAACGAATGTTGTTAATCCTTAAAATAAGAGGCTCAATAAAGTTTGAGATGAATTAGATTTGAGAAATATACTGAGCCAAATAAATATTGAAGTCCTGTCCACATCAACAGCCGTAATGCTTCCTGAACATGGTAGATATAATAAGTTCGTCAGGATATCTATAACACCACAAAGCAAACATCAGAGACTTTATAAAGTATAAATACTAGCGTATGCAGCATGACGAGCTGATTCGATTTAGCAATGTCTGTCTGAATATGAGTGAACTATTTTCTCAGTTTTTGAGATATCGATTTCGAAATTTTCACATGTCCTTCTGTCAATAAGACGCTGCTCAAAATCTGGTTCGGAAAATTATAGCATATAGCTGCAATTCAAACTGACCGATCGAAATCGGTGCAGTCGCAGGTAACGTGTTTACTTGTTTTTCTCTTTCGATAGCCACTCGATATTCCTAATTTGCTAAAAGACATCTTAATTTCGTGTGTTAGTTTACTTATATTCACGATTTTAATCGTTTTGATTTGGTTCAGTGAAATATTGGTATACATATCTATCGTTTTATTTTATTTAAATTATAGAAGTGATTTAGAGTTAATATTAAAATGTACTGAAATAAGAAATTACGTATACGCCGAGTTGCACACCAGCAGCAATAGAAAAATGAACATTTGCAGTAAGAACAGCGGTTGTTTGAAGCAAGAGTCTAGCGAAAAGATTATTAATAACTGCTGTCATGCACTATGAAAGATGAACGATAAGAAATATGAACAATAGGCCTTTTAATAATATTAATACATAATATCAAACAATGTTACACTCATTTGTTTTTCATGTTGTCAATTTTGACCTTATCTAATCAGCCGGCAACATAACAAAAGAAATTTAATTAAAAGTTATTATAACATTTTTTAAAAGGAAATAATCGTAATAAATAGTTTGCAAAACGGAAGGTACTTATGGAAGGACGACGCTATGATACGGATTTAGAAACTACACCGAAGGAGCTAAACGTGATTAAAATAAAATAATTTTTCAAAAATAGATCAAAATAGATATTCATGAATAAATAAACATTTTCTTAAGAAAGAAAAGAACACTCGCCATAATTTTTGAACAAACCTTAACCTTAAAAATAGCAAATTTGGTTAGTTGCTGAGATCTTAGATCATAAAAGAAGCAAGAACGATCAATAGAAGTATGATATTGTAAATGATTGGATCTGAGCAAATCTCAAATTATAAAGAGTGAATGAGCAAGCTTTTCAAGACCGCCAACACGAAAACGTGACAGCATTTATATTATCAGTACATCAGTATCTGAAATCACATTGAACACAGCATTTTTGGAAGTGTAAAAAGGAAAGAAAAAAATTGTTAAATCATTTCTTGGAGGTAAACGACTTAAAGGCAGTTTGTTGAATGTTGTTTCTATTATGGAAAATCAATGCTATCAATTAAGAGTGAGTTAAATTTATTTGTCTTTCTACACAGATATAAAATGTAAGCACGACTATGTCTACATATATGTGTATACAAATGCACAAAAAATGAGTTCCGACTGAATTTCTCGTTGCACTCCTAAATTTCAGTAAAAGTTTAATTGTTATTTAATCGTTTTCGTCATTTCTCAAAGTGATTGAAGGCTTTGATACAGCAATAAACTGTTTCGCAAAATAATTTTTGCTGAGATTTTAGTTTCACAATGGAGGTCACTTAATATTTACTTAAAATACTTTCATTTTTAGCACTTTTGTTAGAAATTAAAGTCGATCTTAATAAGTTTCATAAATATCCGCATTTATTTTCGAAAATTTTTCCTGTATTAATTTAGTACAAAGTCGAATACACCAAAAACCTAAAGTTAATCAGGAAAATCTCAAAACTAGCATACAAAATTATTTTCAGTATTTATTCACACTTACAAAACATACATACGATACATTCCGTTGTCGCCATGAAAACGTAAAAGAAATGCATAAAGCTAATATCTAAATCAATCTGTTAAATAGTTATGCCAATTAAATTTTTCTCGTCTTGGAATGACCAGCTTTTATGAGTTTTTCGTGGGTATGAGAATATGTCTGTCAATCATTTATCTTTTGTTTTACTAGGCAATAAATTTATTGAATATGTGTGAATGTTCTCCAGAATACTATGTGACTCAGTTTCTAGCTTCTATGCTTTGAACTTCAACTATCGGGTGATTTTTTAAGAGCTTGATAACTTTTTTAAAAAAAAAAACGCATAAAATTTGCAAAATCTCATCGGTTCTTTATTTGAAACGTTAATTGGTTCATGACATTTACTTTTTGAAGATAATTTCATTTAAATGTTGACCGCGGCTGCGTCTTAATTCGGAAAGTCCAAAACTTTTCGAGCATTTCGTTAAATGTTGTCTTCCAAAGGGAATAGTTGCTGGCTTATTTCTGTAGACTTTAGACTTGACGTAGCCCCACAAAAAATAGTCTAAAGGCGTTAAATCGCATGATCTTGGTGGCCAACTGCCCATGCATCCCGAAAAATGCACTGTTTGGTGTGGTTTGTACGCTGGTGGAATCATTGACCGTATTTTTTGTCGATGCTGTTGGACGCAACGTTACGGTGAATGGCGATCGCTATCGTTCGATGCTAACAAACTTTTTGTTGCCAAAAATGGAAGATCTGAACTTGGTTGACATGTGGTTTCAACAAGATGGCGCTACATGCCACACAGCTCGCGATTCTATGGCCATTTTGAGGGAAAACTTCGGAGAACAATTCATCTCAAGAAATGGACCCGTAAGTTGGCCACCAAGATCATGCGATTTAACGCCTTTAGACTATTTTTGTGGGGCTACGTCAAGTCTAAAGTCTACAGAAATAAGCCAGCAACTATTCCAGCTTTGGAAGACAACATTTCCGAAGAAATTCGGGCTATTCCGGCCGAAATGCTCGAAAAAGTTGCCCAAAATTGGACTTTCCGAATGGACCACCTAAGACGCAGCCGCGGTCAACATTTAAATGAAATTATCTTCAAAAGTAAATGTCATGAACCAATCTAACGTTTCAAATAAAGAACCGATGAGATTTTGCAAATTTATGCGTTTTTTTTTTAAAAAAAGTTATCAAGCTCTTAAAAAATCACCCGAATATTGATTGATCTGAGAATTCCATTTATGAATATGGGTTGTTGATGTGTGGAATCACACTACGAAACTTTTTATTATCTTCATGTTTTATTACTTGATTTCTCCTTCTTAAGAAAGCGCTATAAAGAAATGATATTTAAAATTTTTACAATTTTACATGAAATTATATTGTTAAATTATATTGTTACTGTAAGAAAAGTATGTAAAAAATAATTTTCAATACCTTGATAATGGAAGAGGTGAGATTCGCTAATCTTTAGACAGTAGCGAATCGAAAAAACTTCATCAGTTGTTCAACCAGATCCTTGCAACCGCAATTGTGTCCTCTAGTGCCGGCGAAATTATATTCCGATTCTCTCTTTGGTGAAGAAATACTTCTTTTGGCTCCAAATTTACCGATATGCCTGACTTGGCTTGCTTTCTGTGATCCTTATAAAAATGTAAAATATTAACATTCGAAATGTTTCGGTAATTAAAAGACATTATTGTATTGACTGTTTTGAGTATATTTATGCATGTTTCAAAAATACGCAGTAAAATTTTAAAAAGCAAAAAAAAATAAATATTTTTTGAATTATCTGATCCTTTTGATATCCTTTCTCCATGGATGAAACTTAAAAATGAAAAATTCTGGTTAAACTAGAACATATTCTCGTACAAAAAGCTGCGATAGAACAAAAATTCAAATATTCACCATTCATATTTTGGCAGCGTTAAAAAAAGGGCAAACTATTGGTTGTTTTTTGCCTACAAAAAGTACATTATATACAGAACAGAACTGTGAGTTATTACTGCAGCAAATTCGAAAAGTGTTGTTTGGAGAAAAACGCTTTTAAAAATAAACTGGTTAACCGGATTGAAATGAGCGGTAAGCGTTTAATCTATTTAACTTCATTAGATATTGTACAGATGATATAAAGCCACTTAGTAGTACTGGCTTGCTCCACCTAAAGCTTAAAAATAAGCTGTGATGTCCATTTATTATTCGGTTTTGACGTGTCTTTTACGTGTATACTAGGTATATGTTCCAATTATAAGCTAATTTTATTCCTTTATATATAAACAATATTTCCGCACAGGCTACACATTCTCATTATAATGCATGCAAAAGCAATTAAAATGTTTTCAAAGAACATTTTGTTGAAATAAACAAAATACTCTTTAGAAATTCCATCACTAATTTGCGTATTAGTTTAGAGATTAAATGTTAACACCTCGTTATGGTTCAGCATAAATTCTTTTACGGTGCACATATTGTATTATAAATAATGCATCTCTCTCCTATTATATTATTCGTTATACATGTGTGATACGTTTACGTACTAAAACACACCCCACATTTCTGATTTGGCTTTTTACATTCACTGTTTCTCCATATATACCGCATGCATTCGAGTACGTACATATACTCGTATACGTATGTGTACGCTTTTATTTGGAAGGTAGGTCAGTGTTGTGTTTTGCACTCAGAATGCCTCACTTGACCGCACAAGTTGGCCACAAAACCAACAGGCAACCGTTTATGAGGAACTCTACCATTACAGCAACAAAAACAAGGACCAAAGGAAGTAAAATTTGCTTTTGTGAAAAAGGAAGGAACGTAACTCAATACAAATATATAAGAATGGTGCAAGAGGGAAACGAAAACGTGCTAATTAAAAATAAGCGATCAATAAGAACATGATAACAAGTAAGGAAGAGCTAAGTTCGGGTGTCACCGAACATTTTATACTCTCGCATGATAAAGTGATAATCGAGATTTCATTATCCGTCATTTACATATTTTTCAAATAGCGTATTTGTGTAAAGTTTTATTCCGCTATCATCATTGGTTCCTAATGTATAAATTATACAGAAAAGGCATCAGATGGAATTCAAAATAGCGTTATATTGGAAGAAGGCGTGGTTGTGAACCGATTTCACCCATATTTTGTACATGTCATCAGGGTGTTAAGGAAATATTATATACCGAATTTCATTAAAATCGGTTGAGTAGTTCCTGAGATATGGTTTTTGGTCCATAAGTGGGCGACGCCACACCCATTTTCAATTCTTAAAAAAAGCATGGGTGCAGCTTCCTTCTGCCATTTTTTCCGTAAAATTTAATGTTTCTGACGTTTTTTGTTAGTCGGTTTACGCACTTTTAGTGATTTTCAACATAACCTTTGTATGGCAGGTGGGCGTGGTTATTATCCGATTTCGTCCATTTTTGAACTGTATATGGAAATGCCTGAAGGAAACGACTCTATAGAGTTTGGTTGACATAGCTATAGTAGTTTCCGAGATATGTACAAAAAACTTAGTAGGGGGCGGGGCCACGCCCACTTTTCCAAAAAAATTGCGTCCAAATATGCCCCTCCCTAATGCGATCCTTTGTGCCAAATTTCACTTAAATATCTTTATTTATGGCTTAGTTATGACACTTTATAGATTTTCGGTTTTCGTCATTTTGTGGGCGTGACAGTGGGCCGATTTTGCCCATCTTCGAACATAACCTTCTTATGGAGCCAAGAAATACGTGTACCAAGTTTCATCATGATATCTCGATTTTTACTCAAGTTACAGCTTACACGGACGGACGGACGGACGGACAGACGAACGGACGGACAGACAGACATCCGGATTTCAACTCTACTCGTCACCCTGATCAATTTGGTATACATAACCCTATATCTGACTCTTTTAGTTTTAGGACTTACAAACAACCGTTATGTGAACAAAACTATAATACTCTATGACAACTTTGTTGCGAGAGTATAAAAATTATATGGGATTTTTTCGCAGTGAAAAATTTTGTAATGGATATTTATTTCTTAAAGTTGTAAGAATTGTTTTGGATATAAAAAAATGTATTTCCTAAGGTCAAAATATTCCAAGTAAAATGTATGGGAAAAGTAAAATGTTTAAGGAACGGTTGAAGATGTGAATAAAAATATTTTAAGTTAGCTTCTTTTACTAGAACCAGAACTGAATCCTAAAGACCCGTTTGAAAAAAATTTACATGCTTGGAAAATAACGGACACCATATTCTAGAGCAATGCAATATAACTTGTTGTGGAAAAGCCACGGAAGCTATGATTTGAAATAATCGAAAGCACGACTGTTAAGGATATTACGATCAGTATGTTGTTTTCCCCAGACCATTATAAAACTGTGGGCCAAAAATAATAAGTCTTTTTAATTTAAATTTCGCGCGAAATACATTCGTTGAAATGATTTTTCTCTAGGTCAGTATGAGTGTTAGATATATCTGTCTCAAATGTCACATCAAAATAATCATTAGAGTTTAGTATAGGCTTGTCTTTCTGCATTACATAAGCTGTATTCGGCGATTTTTACGATCTGTGAATTTTTTCAACATAAGAGTTCCATTATAATTTTGGTTGCGGAATCAAATTTCTGTTACCGAAACTTTCAGAATGGTGGATATATATATATATATATATATATATATTGACGACGAACCACGTCCAGGACGACCATCAGCATCAACCGATGATCAACCAGTTCGCAAATACTCATCACTGAGGAGTATTAATAAACACAATTGAAGCAATAAATTTTGATTTCCTCAATTGTGAGTTCAAAGCTAGAATATTTCTCTTTAATACTTATCTTATGCTCCAATATTTTCCGCATACGGCCATTCACAAGAGCCAAGTTTCTTTTTTTTTTTTTTCTCATCTCAGGTTTTATCCCAGTATTTTGTATCGCTGATAAAGTATGCAGCAGAGAGTGCAGAGCAATTTCTTATTCTCTTAGAGAGTATGTATATTTATAAATTTATGTTAAAGTTTTTGTTGTTGGTGGGGTTATGTAAACAAAACTATAAATTTCGCAACTTAATAAAGATGAGTTTTATTTTTCGCATCACTTGAAATGTTAAAGATGATTTATCCCATACACGGGCACACAAGTGCGTTCGATCGGTGTGAATTCGTTTGCCCATACACGACACACAAATCCATTTTGCGTTCGTTTTTCACAGATTAACATGTGCGACAGGCAAGCGGAACATTTCTTCGAGATATATATATTTCTGTATATCGATAATAAGTTATTCAACGTTTATTTTTCAAAATAATCATTAGAGTTTTCTCGGTTTCTCGGTTAGAAAAAAACTAAACGTCGTATGGAATTAGGGCTTGTCTTCTCTAAAAAAAATATTAAGAAAAGTCAAGTTACATATTTTTAGCTGTATTCAATTTTTAATAAAATTTTAAATTTTACACTTTTTTTTTTGGAGATTTTTAGTTTAACGAAGATGAATCTTTTTGAGTTTCCGATATTTTTTCAACAAATGCATCGAATTGCTTCCATTATCAAAGATTTTGGTTGCGTATCAAATTTCTGTATATAACGAAAAAAAATCTTTCAGAATGAAAGCAGGCTCCCCTCTTAACACTTGTTGTCCGCGATCTTCACTGTTCGGCGACATAGGCCTACACGATAAACATGGTGATAAACATTTTCGTTTCGTCGCGAACGAACTAGCAAGTTTTTGGTTGGTAAAAATTATTTAAAAATGCGTTGGGGAAGGCGTTGACGACGAGAACGTCCAGGACGACCATCAGCATCAACCGATGATCAACATATCAATGAGATAAAGGAATTGTCGCTAGATAATCGATGATTAATAGTCAGAGATCTTACTGGCATCTTTGGAATATCGAAAGGATCAATGAAAGCTATTTTGAAAGATCATTTGGGCCTAAGAAAAGCGTCTGTGAAACAATGATTTTCGCGTGCCAGAATGTTATGAAACATATTATTACCGACGATGACCTTGGATCTATGCTAGCGATCCAGAAACACACGATCAATCGGCCGAATATCGGGGCAAAGGTGCGCCTTAGCCGAAAAAACCACGACAAAGCAGGTCAAAATTCAAGGTTATGTTGACAGTTTTATTCAGTTATCGAGGTGTGGTGTACTTCGATTCCTTCCGACCAGCCAAACTGTCAAAAGTGAATACTATTTGAGTGTTTTCCGTCGTTTGTGCAAAGTTATTCGTAATCAGACGCCGGAATTATGGGCCTACAACTCTTGGGTTTTGCACCAGAGTAAATTTTTGCCAATATCATACCACAACTACGGTATTTGTCTGATTTACCTTCGTGTGACTTGGAAACCGTTTGGAGATAATTTAAGGCATTAAACATGAGTCGCTACGCTCATTTAATACTATTCCGGAAATTGACTTTAACAACCGTTACAAGGATTGGATTGACGCAAGTGTATTAGGGCCAATGAGATTTAGTTTAACTGGGACGACATAGATTTTGAAGATTAAATTAAGAATTTTAAATATATGAACAAAGTCTTACTAGTTTTCCCCAAAGTACATTGGTTGTTATATTACTCAACGTCGATAATTTTGGAGGATTTCTCCCTCCATATTTACTTTCCTAGCTTCTCCTTGCATCACCATTAAAATAAACCGTATGCATTAAATTACCTCAGTAGGTTTGTTGGTGTTGCCCTCATCACTCTCTAATCGTGACTCGATGGCTGGTAACTGCTTCAATTATCACGTCATGAAGCTGGCTGCGAGGAAGAATATTGTCTTGCAAATCCATTAGCTACATAATGTATATAAAAACTTCGGCCGTAAGCCGTTAATAGGCCGCTTGGGTTTAGCACGTCGTCAAATCTGTTAGAGCATGAACAGTGTTCCACTCGCTGCCAGTTCATTGTCTGATTATGCGCCTCTTTTCATACATTCTACAAAAATTGCCATAACGTGGTCATTATTATACATATTGGATGTACTGTTATTGGCATGCAGCAATGTCGCTGATTCCTAGGTTCAATGCTTTTAACTACCGGTTAAGTAGAGTGGATTATGATCGCTTATTATTAAACAAAGTAAATGAAGAGTGCATTTTGATGCAATCGCACCGGTCACTAAGTGTAAATAAATATTTAGTAGGCTCTGTGGGGCAGTGGCGGATCAATTGGAAGGGTTACAGATCCGAAAAGACCAAGTGTTGACATGAAATTGTTCTTCAATTGTTTAAATTTTTTCGTTGCAGAGCACGAATTCTGCCAAGCACACACTCGCATATAAGTAGGGTAATGGCATTTCGAATGTTGCGTATGTGTCATGTAGTACCGATCGGACAAGCTGCAATGAGGACGAAATAAATTTTGAACTTCGTAATTTCATCTACACATGTATACAAGTATGTGTGCAGCAAGCTGTGTAGTAACATGAGCAGTCGACCAAAATGCTATAACATGCTAAGCAATATAATTCGGAACGGTTAAAATGTAATATATTATACTGCAATTCGAGAGGTCCGAGTAATTATTTTAAGGTTTTAGTTGCACATAAAAAACCAATTATTCGACCAAATTGCGAATGGATTATAATCATATTTTGCGTCTTATTAACTTTGCTTCGTGCCCGAAATTTTTTATTAAAATGAACTTCATTTACAAAAGTGTCATATAAGTGATATTAACTCCCTATTAGCAAGTACCCATCTGAAGATTAAAAAAACGGCGGAAGCCTATGGATTGCCGGTCAAGCTACTCAAACAAGGCGACGAAGAACTGATAAGAAGCATGCATCTGCTTCTATGTAGAACATGGTCGTACCTCAGCATGCCCAACGATTGGAATTTAAGTGTGCTCTTCCTAATCCACAAAAAGAGAGACCCCACAATATGCTCCAACTATCGTGGGATAAGTCTGCTCAACACCGCATATAAGGTTCTATAGAGCGTATTATGTGAAAGGCTAAAACCCAACAAACCTTATCAGTGTGGCTTTTGGTCTGGCAAATGACTTACTTGATATTCACCATGCGCCAAATCTTGGGAAAGACCGGCACCACCTCTTAATCGATTACAAAGCTGCCTTTGCCAGCACGAAAAAGAGCTGTGTACACTGCGTAATACCAAAAGCTCCGTCAGGACCGGGAATGTCCTCTCCGAGCCGTTAGATACCAAACGAGGTTTCAGACAATGCGACTCCCTATCGTGCGACTTCTTCAATCAGCTGCTGGAGAAAATAATTCGAGCTGCAAAGCTTAAGCGAGCAGGTACAATCTTTTATAAGAGTGTACTAGCTGCTGGCGTACGCCGATGATATTGATATCTTTATCCGAAAATCTCCTTTCATCAATCAAACAGTCATCGCATTTTCAAAGGCTCTGCGGAAAATTTACGTTAACGTGTTGAGAGTCATGGAATGATGAGCTGTATGAATATGTTCGGCATGACATAGTTAACGAAAAAACAATGTCAGCCTTGTCGAAAAAAAATTCAACGCAGATTCAGTCTTGCCAACAGGTGCTTGATATCTCGAATTGTCACCAAATTGCGAAAAGGAGAAACGACTGGCGCGCTGTTGTTAACTCGGCATAATCGCGTAAGCGGTATCTACGACAATAACCAACAAGAAGAACTCCATAATCGGGCTAAATTTAATATATTGGGTACATATACTTATGTGCAATAAGTTAAAAATAAGTTTGGCATAATGTCATTCGATAGCAGAAATTATGGTCATTGGAATACACAGCGCTAGTTGATAAATGTAGATAAATGTTGTAATGTAATTGTAATTTTCTAAATATAATAACTCTTCAGATACTCTTTGACCCAATGGCTTTACAGTCAACTTACTGACGCAACCGAAGGAATAGAAACAACAAAGAGAATACCTCAATCAGCAGACCTCTTCGTCATCATCGGCCTCCACGTTATGCACTTATGTACATATTTACTCAACCAAGCACAATTGACCTGCAAAACTCGGTCAGCGATCACCCTTACTGTGACGGACCGTTGCTATGCCAACATTATTAAATTATAACTGTAATCAAATAAAAATATGTCATCCAATGCTAAATCAGTTTGTTATTTAACTACGTGGGTGTTTTCTTGAAGGGGCGACTGGCTGAATTTGCCTATGGCAAGTTAAATAACTTATCTGCTATACATATTTATGGAATTTATAGATGATTTTGTATATGTATAACATTACTATTACTGTACCTATTAGATGTTTACTACCTAAGCTAACAGTTATGATGCATTAATAATATTCACGTAAAGGGAATGGTGGTGGCCTTATCCAGTGAAGACGTTCTGTCATACTATTATTTAATAATAGACATATGCATCATAGAAGCTACTAATGAATAAACAAATAATAATAAATTTACTCAGCAAATATTTCATATTTTGATTATAGACATAATTCATGTGATTGGCACAATGTAACACAATAGTTCAAATATTAATTAACTAATAACATCAACGATATGATATAAATCTTATTGAAATGCATGTTTGAGCTACATTTAAAGAAACAATTAAAAAGTATTGACAAAACTAGGTATAATATATGCCATCCCTTGACAATATGATGAGGTTAGTGTTTCATTTAGAACTATGTATCTATCAAAAAGCAATCGAAAGAAACCCTTTGTTAAGAAGCAGCCCCATATTTAAATCGCTTTACAAAAAGGGGAGATCCTGGCCTCCAGCCGAAATTCCTTAGAAATCTGCCAATATTGTATGATATTAGTCTTCGATTTCCAACAGCACTGGTCCATCAACTGGTTCATCAAAACATGTGCACTCATATCAAATTACAAATATACTAGAGCCACTAAACAGGAATATGTGAATAAGAAAAATTACAAGTAAAGCTCTCTTGTGACATCAAAAAATATATTTTCTTAGAAAACAAAAACATCACCTACAATGAAAGGAATTATTACTTAATATAGGAAAAAGTCTTATAGCCCTGATAGACGACAGCGCCAATATGCATTAGCGGGCTTAATTTACATTTACTTGCGCATTTGACCCATGTTAATGCAAGTTTGTAATGCACAAGAATTCCGTGCATTTAGCTGAATTTACAAAATTTGTGCAACACTCTGTGCAACACTGCCCAGAAATGGCCGATTTCTGCTATTGTTTGACAGATGTCGCTTGAAATCTGCCGCCTCGTTTGTGTTGACAGATTCAGAGGTAAACAGTTTTTATATTGCTAATTAAATTATGTGCAAGTATATTAACAAAAACAAATTTTAATATTTTTAGATGGCAGAAAATAAACAAGGCAGAATTCATTTGCTATCCATTTTTCCAATATTCTTAACTTTTCCGCACACTTTTATTTCACTTTTTTTTAAATAAATAAACAAATTTCACTATCAGCTGTCTAAATGCACAAGTCTGCCGTCTGTCACCATAAAATTTCAATGCGCATTACCGTTGCTTAAGGCGCATTTATTTTGCTCGTCTATCACGCTTTTGTGAATACCGGGTTTTCCAATAACGATGATATGATTTCTAAGTGTCGTTTTGGTCATTTTTAATATGTCATGATCTGTAATGGATACGCTGTAATAAGTGTATGTATGGCGTAAGTTAGTCGAATGCAATAGTTATACAGCCGTATAACTATAACTATAACGTATGTATATGAGGTCAGAAAGGAATATATAGCTACAGCAAAAAAATGGGAGGGATTGAAACAAAATTATTATAGTATATTATTAACCCCTTTAACCTTATTCTCTTTTACTGGGTTGGCTATATTTATCGGAAAACTGCAATTTTATATCCGTTCGTCATAAACATTTAAATACTAGGAGCCTGGGACAACTAGGGGACTTAAACGAGTATTTTCATGTTTATGTTTAATATAAAGCTTTGTGGATTTGTCACATTTTGTTACTTTGGCGTATAGCTGAGTGCTTAAGCACACGTCGCCTAATGTCAATTTACTAAAATGACGCTTTTGAGTTTGCTGTAGACACTTTTGCATTATGTTTTAATTCACACTCTCAAACTGAAACAGCAAATGCTTATGAATATGAGCCATTTGTGTGGCACGATTACCCAAACAATTGTGTATATATGTACATAACATATTATATTATAAATTTGTCTGCTTTCTACAGTACAATAATATTGGCTTCTCCTCTTAATGCGAAACCCTATAAGGTTATAATGAAAATCAAATATGTATTTTCATAAGTAAGTCTGTATGTATGCGTGTTCAGCTGTCGTACGTTTTGCTTAAGTGTTGTTTGCGCACGTAGGCATTAAAAGTAAATGTATTTTATGCTGCGGTAATATATTTCATTAATAGATGCGGACATAATCAATGGCTCGCCTTTGTGTCCTGATTGTCTTTAGTATGCCGTAAATCAGGTGCCGTTAGACTCATTAAATAAAATATAATGCAATCGCATTTACTTAGCTGCAATCGTAAATTTATGGTATGCAGATATATGTATAGGTATTAAAGATAATTTCTTATAAGTAAGAAAGGGCTTTTAGAAATATTTTTAAAAAATGTTGCGGAAGGAATCAACATTCTTTGATCGCCGAAGTCGAAGTTATATGAAGTATTTAGGAAGCTTTCTTCCGATGCTATTTTTTTTTAGCAAAACGATGCACATATCTGCCAATATATGCGATGTAAAGTTAGCCAAAAGTTCAAAAAACTTTTTGCTGGGTCTATAGAAAATATCACTTTTACCTACTGGCATAATATTATCAAAAAACGATTATCTACGAATTTCTATAATAAATTTCACAAATTGGCCAATATCTTCCATAAACAGTTCGTAATAGCAACTGTAGCAATAGAACAGTTTTGGTCCGATTTGTACAATCTTTGGTCATAAGATGGCACATCTAAGAGGCACTAGTCATACAAAGTTTTATCTCGATACTTTTATTGGTACCTGATTTAAATACTGGAAAGTAAAAGAATCATATGGTATTTAGAGCTGTGTTCTACGGGAAGTAGGCGTGATTGTAATCTTATTTCGTCTATTTTCACATTCGACTGCGATTAGAGAAGCCAACTTTTATTGCAGCCATGATGCAATTTATTGTAAACGGAGTGACGGGAAAGAAAAGAAAGTTCCTCGTTTATCTTTAAAATCTTTTAATGATTGCCGTTGTGTTTAGTTACAGATAAATGCATGCGCTAAGTGGTAAAATTAATTTTTTTTCAGGAAAACACAAAATCGGGCGAAAATTAGGTTAAATTAGGTAATATTAGCCGGCTATCACACCATGCATTGACCTACTGGAATTAGTAATGCCAAATGGAGGTTCAGTTTAATTTTAGGTGAAGAATTTTTCACACAGGACGTCAAAGTTTTTTGCGACCTTTAAGAGTGGCTTAATGTCTACTTTTGATACTTCATCCAGCGGTTTGAAATCCGAAGCTCCCAGATACTTGAGTCGAGTTCTAGATAGTGCTGGACAAAGGCATAGCGGAGCGTCTCTCTCATATTAATTTACCTGCACTTTCTACATGTGATGGCAGCAAGTTGCGAAGTCGAAAGACCAACAGATCGTATGAGTAAGAAGCAAGCGATTGTTCCTAAAAGTCTCTTACACTTGAATTTGGCAATCCAAGATCGTAAGGCATTCCATCTCGCCATGATTCGCCTGTCAACTCTTTCGTAAATTTAATTTCATATCGTTCTTAGTGACTTCCGTATTTTCTTTGTTCGGTAGGCAGACGGATGGTACTTTTCTCACCAGCTGCTTCGTCTCCCGGAACTTCTTTGTAGCCTGGAACCCAGTATACTTATATGCAGCCGCTTTCCGGCAGCCGCTACAACTACTACTTCCCAACTTTTAAGTACATTCTCCAACGTAATGTGACGTGAGATTATAGCCTTAATTGCTGTGTGACTATCGACGCATACTATATATTTCTCCTTTTTGTGTTATTTCCTGCACTGTTAGCTTTTTCAGCTGCAACTACTTACGCCTTTAAGATACTGCAGAAAACCGGAAGCTTGAAAGGTACCCTGAGATCCAGCTCCGAGCAATAGATTCTGGCTCCCATTCCATTGGTCATTTTGAATCCATCTGTGTAGATGTTGTAAGTTCCGCTCGTGTGTTGCATCTTCCTTTAGTGTGACTTGAATATTCGGCCCCAAATAAAGCGCATTAGTAAGTGGTTTAATTTAATCACAGTCCCCCGAATATTGAGCTATGCCCGAAGATCCTTATGCTACTGATTTTGCCGCAGAGCTTACTACAGCAATGTCGATTGGTGGTTAGTTGAGAAACCTTTCTATTGCCGCTGTTGAAGTGATTTTTAGCACTTCAAATGTGCAGAGAATAGCGAGTCTCTGTACCCGTTCTATCGGTTTCCTCTTTGAAATTATGTTCATAGCAGTTCAGCACGCCAGAGCATCATAAAGTAAGATTGACTTGACTACCGCAATACTAATGCATGAAGCCAAGTTATAAGTCCCAAATATATCCTAACATTATCTTACAGGACATCACTGGTCTTTTTCACTCTCTCCTTCACATTGAGTTTCCCCATCAGCTTGCTGTCCAAAAGTACTCCCGGGGACTCGGTATGCTCCTTAATTGTCAATTCAACTCCATTAAGTCTCGAAAGTTTCCATCCTCCTTCTAAATACTACCATATCCGTCTTATCAGCTTTTACCTCTAGGTTGGCCGATATCGTCCATCGGTTTATGACCCCAAGCGCGCTCTCCATCACATAACTGATTGTATCTAGGAATTTCCTCGTCACATGTATTGCTATATCGTTAAAATAGGTTATCATTTAGAGTACTTTTCTTTTAAATTTTTTCCTAAAGATCATTTGATACAAGTGATCATAAAAGTGGTGACAATATGCCCCACTGCGGAGTTCCCGTTTGCGATAATTTAGTTATTGTTTATTATTTTTATGTATCTCATAATCACGGAGTATTCGGTTTGCGAACCCAATATGGTACGTACGTGGAATTTCCATTGTTTACGGATCGAAAATTTGTTACATGCGCACATTTTCAAAGCTGATACATTTTTGCCACACATGATTCAAATCAATCCAGTAAAAAATTGTTGTTGTTTGCTGTACTAGTTGAGTTACTCGTAGACTTACTCGTAGTTTACCCGCAATTTCACGTCGATTCAAACAATCGTTGTACGGACATGATACGTTTTGAACCGAAGCCAGCCATACCGTTTATTCGATCGTGATTGCCGAAGAACAGATTGTTCGTGCTGCATCAAATCAGTTGACGCTGGCGGGTACTCGAATTGATCAACAATGTTGTCTATGCTGAACTGAATTGATTTGATTGTATTTTTGGCACGAATGTTTGTTCTGATTTAATCATACTCGTTGCAGCTCTCTGGTACCTATCTTGACCCCCAGGTATTTTGTTTAGGGCGACATTGAAATTGTAGTTCCACCATTAACCATTTTATTAATGCCTATCATCAGCTCCGTGTTACTAGGGTTAACATCTAGTCCTTTACTTGCGACCCGAAGGTGCTACCTTCGTAAGGCTCTTTCCATAATCTCACTGATTATGGATGGAAACAGCCCTGAAACAATTAACACTATATCTTCTGCATATACCACTTCTTTAACTCCTCCTCCACTGAAGTGTATTATAAACTAGAATATACAAATATTTTCACAGATGAGTTATGCCCTTGTTTGAACACAGTCTTAGGAGTATTTTTAAGCATGACACAGGAAAGTATACTTTATCACGCACACATATGTTTGCATACTTCGGTGATTGTAGTTGATTGTGTGTGAATGGGACTTTTAAACCGCATTCATTCATAAATTCCGAAAAGTGGTGAATACAGAAATTTCAGTGTGTACGTGATTTGCAGGTTTACTCAATTCACCTTTGCGCTCTGTTAAGGATAACAGCATGGGAGTACCGAGAGAGCTTCACTGTAAAATACTGTTATAATAAGTTTCGTGTGTCCTGTTGCTCCTGCAGGTTTTCAACTCTAAATTTAATGAAGCATTCCACTCTCGGCCGTTGTGGTGAAAGGAACATTGAACGCGGAATGCACGTGCAACTTAGAAAGTTAACGGTAAATTGAAATACGGTTATGTGCTCTAATGATTAATTTTATTATCCGCAGAAGTGAGAGAACAAAACAAAATTGATGAAAGTGAATAATTGAAGTGAGTGTAGAAAAAAGCAAAATTGAAGAGTGAAGAAATAATAAGAAGAAGAGCAAATGTGTGATACAAAATAAAAGCGGAAAAATTTTTGAGTGTGTGTGTATGCCGAGTAAGTCAAGTGTATAAGTATAAGCATGGGATTTTAAGTTGCCGCGCTTCCGTCTTCACAACTGTTGTCGTCGTTAGCGTGTATGCGCTTACTATAACGGTAAAGTGTGATAAGCTCATATACACATACATATATATATGTATATGTAAGTGTACATGTTGCATAGCAATCAAGTGTCGAGTGTGAGCGGGTGGCAAGCAGTGATGTGTGCAACAGAAAGGTGCTGCGGCTGCCACTCCTAAAGTGTGAATACGATTTTGATGAGTGGCAAAACGACGAAATTAAGTAAATAGTAGAAATACTTAAGTGTCGTGCGCAGAAAATCGACGTGTGGGGGTGAAGTGTGTCGATATGTCGACACCCGCCTCACTATTGTGCTATTAAACCAGTGAGAATCGCGGCAAGTGGCAGTTGAAAAGTGGAAAATATTTCCAAAAAGCATAATTATTGTAATAAAGTTTTACAGTTTTTCTTAAAATTTTATGCATCAGCTCTGGGTATAACCATTCAAAATCCACAACTACTTCTTAAAAGTTTGATAAAAATATGAATATTATTTTAAGTGAGGATTTCCAATTCTCATATGAAAATGAAGCCGAGTTCTTAATCCTATATATGCAGTGCATCTAATCCGATAATTTAGTAAGTGATAAAGTTTCCGTCGAAGTTTCTTAATATTCTGTTTTCATGGTAATATTATATAAACATATAACTACTTATTAAGAATTATTATTGTTATTATAAAATAAAATATATAAAGATAAAAGCTTCTCAGCTACAAAAACAAAAAGTTCAACAGCTAAAATCTAAAATTCGTTACAACCAATTGTTACGATTTTATTTATTGAGTGAAAGCAATATAGTCTTATCGAAAAGTGAGTCTGATAAATCAAATGTACAGGAATGAGAACTAAAATCATGACATATACGACGGAAAAGTTCCTTAAGTTCAAAATTCTATCTACACGATTTTAACATAAAGGGTCTAAACAGCCTCGAAAAGCGAACCGGGATATTGACTTTAACTTCAGACAGGAGAAAAGAACTACAAATTGTTCCATTTTTTGCTAAGAATATAGCACCTCGCATTTCTCTAGGGATAGGAAATGTAGGTAGATTAATAAGTTTTAAACGGCTAGTGTATGGAAGAAGACTCCATCCAGAATCCCATTGAAAATGCCCTAAAGGGAAAATTAAAAATTGTTTTTGAACCGACTCTAACTGGTCACAATGGACTTGGTAACTAACGTTCCATACAATAGAATATTCCAATATAGGTCTAACTAATGTTCTAAAAAGAGGTTTAGGAACATACGAATCTCTAAATTCATTAGAAAAATGTTTAACAAAATTGAGAATACCTTTTGCCTTCCAAACTATGGTGGCAATATGAAGACTAGAATTAAGCTTAGGGTTCATAGTAACCCCCAAATGAAAAAAAGTTAAAAACAAGCACTAGTAAATATTTTTTTTATTATATATCCTTATTAAACATAAGAAGAGGGAAACCCAGATCTACGAGAAAAGCACATCATCTCACATTTTTGGAGATTCAATGGCAAATCATTTCTATCATACCAAGCAACCAAATTGTTTATGTCTGTTCGCAACAGACACCTTTCATCAATTAAAGTATATAATTTAAAAAGCTTTATGTCGTAGGTATATAATAAAGTATTTAAGAATTCTATTACAGCAAAGATATCGTTAATAAATAACAAGAACAGCTGAAGTGACATTAATTGAATCTGAAAGTGTAACCTCAAATATCACTCGTTGTTACTCTATTATAAACATAAGAAGATACCCATTGAATAAATCTTCGTTGAAAGTCTAGAAGAACAAGCTTGTGTACGAGAGTCGAGAGATTTATTTTATGAAAGTTATAATAGTTTTTAAAAATACAAAAAGATTACTACTACTGATTTTGACCGGTCAGTTTGTATGACAGTTATATACTGTTACAAAGATAGTGGCAAACTTAATACTCGTACAGCCTGTTCAGAGTATAGAGACATTCGTAAATAGTCATACGAGTAATATAAAAAGAGCCACGATTATTAACATTATTTCCCAAATATTCTATTGCACAGTTGACGCACATTTTAGTATATTTAATTGGAAGGAGAACAGTCTCTATTTCATGGAATTGTTTTGATTCCAATTTGAGTAAGTCAACCGCACAGAAAACCAATATAATCGTTTCTCAACCAATTTGTTTTTATATATCTTATATTCAGACTGATTGATATATAGTACATGAATTCCATTGAAAGATGAAGCCGCGTCTACTAAAAAATTTGTAGATTCTTCTTCTTCTTCTCAATTGGCGTAGACACCGCTTACGCGATTATAGCCGAGTTAACAACAGCGCGCCAGTCGTTTCTTCTTTTCGCTACGTGGCGCCAATTGGATATTCCAAGCGAAGTCAGGTCCTTCTCCACTTGGTCCTTCCAATGGAGTGGAGGTCTTCCTCTTCCTCTGCTTCCCCCGGCGGGTACTGCGTCGAATATTTTCAGAGCTGGAGTGTTTTCGTCCATCCGGACAACATGACCTAGCCAGCGTAGCCGCTGTCTTTTAATTCGCTGAACTATGTCGATGTCATCGTATATCTCGTATAGCTCATCGTTCCATCGAATGTGATATTCGCTGTGGCCAATGCGCAAAGGACCATAAATCTTTCGCAGAATTTTTCTCTCAAAAACTCGTAACGTCGACTCATCGGTTGTTGTCATCGCCCCAGCCTCTGCACCATACAGCAGGACGGGAATTACGAGCGACTTATAGAGTTTAGCTTTTGTTCGTCGAGAGAGGACTTTACTTTTCAATTGCCTACTCAGTCCGAAGTAGCACCTGTTGGCAAGAGCAATCCTGCGTTGGATTTCCAGGCTGACATTGTTGGTGGTGTTTACGCTGGTTCCAAGATAGACGAAATTATCTACGACTTCAAAGTTATGACTGTCAACAGTGACGTGAGAGCCAAGTCGCGAGTGCGACGACTGTTTGTTTGATGACAGGAGATATTTCGTCTTGCCCTCGTTCACTGCCAGACCCATTTTCTGTGGTTCCTTGTCCAGCCTGGAGAAAGCAGAACTACGGCGCGGGTGTTAAGACCGATGATATCAATATCATCGGCATACGCCAGCAGCTGTACACTCTTATAGAAGATGGTACCTTCTCTGTTTAGTTCTGCAGCTCGAACTATTTTCTCCAGAAGCAGGTTGAAGAAGTCGCAGGATAGGGAGTCGCCTTGTCTTGGGGAAACTTCGCTTGGTATCGAACTTCTCGGAGAGGTCCTTCCCGATCCTGACGGAACTTTTGGTGTTACTCAACGTTAGTTTACACAGCCGTATCAGTTTTGCGGGGATACCAAATTCACACATCGCGGCATAAAGGCAGCTCCTTTTCGTGCTATCGAAAGCAGCTTTGAAATCGACGAAGAGGTGGTGTTGTCGATGTAGCTTATACTCAAATAACACATACATACATATATTTCCTTCGTACCCAAATGCTTTCTCATCTTAGTTCTTCATCGAAAGCGTAAATTTTGTTCGTAGAATCTGGGATCTGCTTTTCAATTGCCTACCGATACAATAGCAGCACCTGTTGGCAAGAGTTACTCCGCACTTGATCTCCAGGAAAATGTATAGCTGCCAACGTTTATGTAGTTTCCAAGATGCGAGGAATCTTTGTGTGCGGTCTCCAGGTACTTTGTCCTATCCAGTTTACCATAATACCAACTTCTTTTGCTTCTTTTTGAAGGCCAGAAAAGGCTGAGATGATGGCGCTTTTGTTAAGGCGTATGATGTCAGTATCATCTGCAGCATTGCACCATTAGGGTAGACAGTGCCAATGCGGTTCAAACTACCAGCAAGTATCACTTTTTATACCCTGAACAGGGTATATTAAGTTTATCACGATGTTTGTAACACCCAGAAAGAAGCGTCGGAGACCCTATAAAGTATATATATAAATGATCAGTATGTTGAGCTGAGTCGATTTAACCATGTCCGTCTGTCTGTCTGTCTGTCTGTCCGTCCGTCCGTCCGTCCGTCCGTCTGTATATATACGAACTAGTCCGTCAGTTTTTAAGATATCGCTTTGAAATTTTGCAAACGTAATTTTCTCTTCAAGAGGCTGCTCATTTGTCAGAACTGCCGATATCGGACCACTATAACCGATAGCTGCCATATAAACTGAACGATCGGAATCAAGTTCTTGTATGGAAAACTTTCACATTTGACAATGTATCTTCACCAAATTTGGTATAGATTATTTTCTAAGCCAACAATGTAATCTCCGAAAAATTTGTTCAGATCGGATTACTATAGCATATAGCTTCCATACAAACTGAACACATAGTTACTAAAAGAAATGCACCTGTGAAGGGTATATTAGCTTCGGGGCAGCCGAAGTTAACGTTTTTTTCTTGTTTCACATTATATTGAAGAAAACGCACCAGTTGGAATCACTACGTCTAAAACCTTGTATGTTATTGAAGGTTCTATACGAGGTTCTTTCCAATTTTACAAAGCCGATGGTTATGCTGAACGTCTTTGTGCTTAATGGGGTAAATTTTACTGACATACCAAATTAAGATGCGACGTTAAATAACCAGCTTCTGTTCATGCTGTCGAAAGCGGTGTTAAAATTAACAAAATGGATGTCCAACTGTTTTTCTACGGTCTTCTCCATGATTCAACATATTGTGAAAATTTGGTCTATGGTATATGTATTTGCTTAAGCCTTTTACACTATGCCGAAAGAGCTTTGTATACAATTTTAAGAAGGCTGAACTCGCGATAATTGGTATAGACTGTGGAACCTGCCTTCATGTAGGCAGGGCAGAGTACGCTCATATTCCAATCATTGGGCATGTTTTCAGCCGACAAAATCATGCTTAGCAGCTGGAACATGCTCTTTGTCGCCGGCTTTAAACAACTCAACCGGTAATCCGTCGAACCCAGTGGCTTTGTTCAACTTAAGCAACCTTAGAGCTGTTTTCACCTCGTCTTGGTCGAGTGACGCTCCGCCACCTTAAATGTTATTAGACATAAAAGTATCATTTCTAGCATACCAATGTGAATTGGCACACAAATGGCAAAAGTTAAAAAATACAGGTCAGCTATTTGTATTGGCAATAAAAACCACTCATCGACAGAATTCTTTAGCAGCAAGCGCCGTCCGCGATGACATTTCTGTTGAACTCAACGGAAATTCTTACAACTATTCAAGTGGCTGTTCGCAACATAAACAGGACAGAAATACAATAAAAACACTACCTGATTGTGTGTGTAGTCAGCAGGGACTCCAATTTACTAAATACATATATTTGTATGATTTTGACATTTCTTCTGTAAATGGAATTATGCTTACATTATTAACACAAAAGTTCTTCTGCAGGTTTTTAGGCAAGGCTGCACGGTATTAAAGGTAAAACGTTTTTGATAAAAATATACACCAAGAAGCTAGAAGAGTTCAATAAAAAATGTTTACAAATTAAAATAACAAGATAAGTGATAAATACACATAAAAGGATTAACAATAGAAGTAAATATTCAAGATTTTGTCAAAATAATTGTATAATACCTGTTCATTGCAGCAAAAAATTAATATTTTTGCAAAAGTCACATTAACAAAAAATTTTCAATTGGAAACTTACGATTTAATGGAATCATTTATTTGCCCTTTGCATACAGTTTTGTAGTTTAGAGAGTGCTAGAAATAATAAACGCTTACGAAATTTGGAAAATAAAAATTTATGTGTCACAATGGGTCGCTGTGTAAATAAGCATGTAAGCAAACAAAACATCTGGCAAATACATTTCAGTTGGCCAAACTTTTAATGAAAATCATTTAAATTATAATTTTTGTTGATTAGTCGAAAGTTAAAAGGTATGTGAGTGTAATGAAATTAGGGTTGTGTTTGTTGTTTAGCAACAAACAAACCTTTTCTGTCAGGATTACCTGCTATCACAATATGGGTAAATAAGGGACACTTGGGCTTAGTTGGGATAACTAAGTAGAGGTAACTAATTAAGATTGCCTGCCCGTGCAAGCTGGTTCTAATTAACGTTGCAACCTGTGCTAGAGAATCACACAAAAGAAACAATACTTAGAAATAAAATAATTATAATATATCGCACGCAATTATGAATTATAATAAATGAAAGTGAAAGCTCGCTTTTTATTGAACCGCGCAGCCGTAAAGGCTATAAGGGGATACCAATTTCCCAATTTCAGACATAGCAGCATACTTGTAGGTGCAGTTCGCTTTGGTGTCGATCCTGTTTTTACGGGCCTTTTACAATATTTGTAGTATGGTGAAATTTTTGGTTTTTCAGGTCTAAAGACACACTGATAAGGTAATCAGTTTGTTGACGCTTTGGTAAGACCTCAAAAGAGAAGTCCTATCGCATTGATATTCACATCTCGTCATGCTTTCATCGGACCATCTCTTGCAAGGAAGCTTATGCATGCATCATGCCAGTTTTGTGCCGCTATATTTGAATAGCTCAGCCGGTAATCCATCGCCATCTGGCGCTTTGTTGTTCTTCAGGCGGGTAATTGATATTCAAATCTCGTCATAGTCGGTCAATTGAATATCATCGACATCGATTGGCGAATCCATCCCCAGATGTTACACTTTCACTGCCGTTCAGCAGGCTGTAGAAGTATTCTCTCCATAACTTCAGTATTCTCTGAACATCAGCCAGTTACCACTTTGGATCCGACAAGAGTATGCTCCGGTCTTAAGCCTCGTGTCATAGTGGAAGATTGTAGAATTGTCTTTAACAATAATACGTTCCAAATTTCATGAAGAACATGTCCATGCCAAATAAAAAGTTTTGCATATAACCTCCGATAGTTTAGGTTGGTAAAGCAGCTACATGCTATAGTAGATCGATATCGGAGACTTGACAAATATGCAACTACTTGATTGAGAAAGCATGTATGCTAAATTTCAAATCGATATATAGACAGACGCACATAGTTAAATCGACTCAGCGCGACAACCAGACAATATGTACATTTTATAGATCTTATAGATGACTGTAAAGTTTTCTTCTGGTTGTTTTAGAAGCGTCGTGGCCAGTTTAAGAGGTATTCAATTAAATTTTGATTGTTTTGTTGCGTTATGTTGGTACTTATATCCCATACTTATGCTGACAAGGTCGGCCATTTTGCATGCTCAGTTAATTCATGACAGTAATGGATCAAAGAGCCTGTATAAAATTTTTGTATGAATAACAAAATTAAGTACAGGCCCGCAATCAAATGTTGGCTGTGGAATATGGTGGAGCTACTTTGTCTAATCAACGTTTATCGGTGGTACAAAATATTTTCAGAGGGTCAAGAATGGTCAGTTGTGAATGATGAAGACCGAATGCTTACAGTTCTTTTCGATTGCAAGGTCATCGTTCAAAACGAGTTCATGATAAAAGTTCATACGGTCAATAAAGAATATTACCTAGAAGTTATGTGCAATTTACGTGAAGCGATCCGCTAGAAATTTCCGGCTTTGTGGAAGAAAAAATTGACTAGAGCTATAAAAATTACTCTGGAAGGAAATAGTTATAATCCTATTAGCACTGATGTGTGACAAAATGTCAATTTCGTCCACTTTACGTTTAAAACTGCTATATTGGTGCCATAAGTATCTTATTAACTGAAAACCTGATCCGCTCATCCCAGTTCGGCCAGTCATTCTAAACATCACAATAAATACATTGAAACTAGAAACAAGTTCTAGGAAAGAGAGAACTTGTGTTTGACTGTACACCCAAATGGTGGTCGGCTCACAATTCATGTACACACGTGGTCACTAACACATATTAAAATACCGAAAATGCCTTACTTATATTTTCTTACTTATATGCACTAAATGCTTCTATGGCATTTGCAGTCAAATCATTGTTTTATTTCCTTGTTCTACTTTACATATGGGAAGAATGAAGTGAGTAGGTGTCGCGAAGTGTACTTGTATTACGTTTGCCCTAACGTTCGGAAAGTATTTGCACAATCTTCAAAATTTTTCATTTTGAAGAAATTGTTAAAATTCTGACACGCTCCCTCATCACTTATCAAGTCACTGCGTTGCGGCACATAACAACAAGTATGTAAGTACTACTCTTGTAGGACTTATGCGTTCCGCGCGTTCTTAAAATGTTACTTGTTCGCACAGCAATTATTTACAAGTTGAGGAAACGTGTCAACTGAACTGTCAGCTTTTCGAAAAAGGTAATTTATTAAAATAAATACTCGTGGAGAGCAGTTAGTGTGAAGCTTGGGCTTGTGTTTCAGAGTTTTTGCACAAGTACAAACCTACCCGTACTTACACATGTCTCCTTCAGCTAAGGTTTAAAGCCAAAGAATTTTGTTTTCACTAAATAAATTTTCTTTTTATTTCTTTTGTAAAAATATAATTTTGAAGTCATATAAGTATGTCACAAATAATAGAAATGCTAGACAGAACTTTCCCCTATATTATTTTATTTAAATGATGTTTTAATTCAATGAAAGCAAAATATTTGAAACACATGTGTTGTAAAAAGTTATAATGTATATTATCCGTAGCACTTTTCTTCATAATTCTTAAGGCCATAAGTAAGGGAAAAGTGTCAAATATTTCCACACAAACACATTTGTATGTCTGCACTCACCCATGTGAGTGCTTCGTATAAAGCAGTTTGGGTTTACCTACATCCTCGTTGAAAAATGCGCAACCTTTATCCCACGATTAAACATAATCTTTTAGTATGCTTTTGCATCCGTTCAACGCTTGAGGTGAAGACGAGAGCAATTTATTTATGTAAATAAGTATTATATATACATTTGTACATATAAAAAGTGTATAATCTCCGATAGGCTAATAGCATTGACAGACGGCAGCGTTAAACCAGATTAATTGCATTTTTCGGGATTAATTCAGGAGTTACCGCAGCTAACTCCGTTGCTGAATCCAAAAATAACTCTCAAAATTTTAGGGAGTTTGTGAGATTTTCGTTGGCAACATTGTTAAAAATGGCCAATTTTCATCTATTGTGAATGAAATACAGCAACCCTGACAGCTGTTTATCAAATTCTCAATATAATATCAATAAAACTTCTATGTTATGATGCAGTTTTAAAAATAATGTGTTGATATTTTTTTGTAATAAAAAATGATTTGGTAAAAATTGGTCGGCTAACAACCGTAATGTTTATCTTCTATCAATTTTCATTGAAAATATTATAAAAAGGACAATGAGCTGTTTATGAGAGTTTCAAACTCGCATAGCTGCCGTCTGTCACCTACAAATTTGGATCTGATTAAGTGCGCAGTTAATCCGGATTAACGCTGCCGTCTGTCAAGGCTATAACACTGGCTTCTAGTGCATTAGTAGTATTTTGCTTCAGTTGTCAGCCGATTAATTTTACCTACCTTCTAGTTGACGATATCATGTCGCTACGAGCCTTCTTGACTGGAACCACTGCGTATACTTTACTTTAGCGCAGTACTTGGCATATTGACAATATATGCTTTAGGTATTAACTGGTGGCATAACTATAACATACTAGAAGAATAACTATAGTGCACTAGATTTTAGTAATAAACCTCTTTGCTAAAGGAGAGTATCAAAGCCAAAAACTTTTCACAGAGTTCTTTTTAATAGAGGTCAGGTGCCAAATATCTGAATTTTTAAACGAAGAATACTGAGTAATATACAAACAAAGGTTGAAAATATATATCTTTTTCAGTTCTTCATTCGACAGCTCTGCTCATTGTTAGGAACAGGTAAAACGATGATGATGTTTAATGAACGAAACAAGAGACGGAGACACGTTTCATTTAAGCCAACTATCTCTTAAAGTGATGACGGTTTTATTTTGCTTTTTGTTGTAAAAAGAAATGTCTCATTTTATATTGCATTACGTTTTTCTCCCAAAATAATTATACAACTTAATTAGAACCGTACAATTTTAAAGAGCAACTGTACGCTTATTTTAAATATTTATAATTTTGTTAGAGTGTTGGCTAGCACTTCTGCTTGCTCTCACAACACCGGCTGTGGAGAATTAGCTTTTTGCTTTTAGCACAATTTTATGGAGACCATTAATTTTGTTTACTTTGTGCTTGAGTATTTGCCACAAAATTGTCTATGTCGGCAGCTTTGTGTATAAAATAAATTAAATATTTGGTCATCTACAGAAAAACCTTGTACATAGAATACCAAAAAGTAGATGCTTCAAGTCTTGCAGACTTCATATTTCCATGACTAAGGTTTATTATTTTATTAGAGCGGAATAATGAGTTATGACTGAATCAGTTGGTGTCAGAGCAGTGACGATACTTAGGAGAGCTTCTATATATTTGTAAATCTCTTATTAAACTAAACGAAAAAGTGTCAAAGTAGAGTGCACATATAAAAGAAAGAATATTAACTATAATTTGTGTTTGGATTATTATCATATTTGGTAATTTATCAACTTATGCTATAAGTCATAGACTCACTTCGTTTCATTACATTCGCTTACGTATCCTTGATATTTTTATTAAAATAGAAAGGGTTAAATTTAATATATTAAGTATATGAGAAAGAGGTTCACCAGTGAAACGAAAATCATAATATTAAGGTTTAGACCAAGGTCTAGAACGATTTTATAATATATTGAGTTTTCGGAGTTGTAATAGTTTTCATTATCCGAGTTCATCCATTTGAGCACTGTACGAGGAGATGCTAAACTGACTTGTCATTTGATTTAGTTCTAGTGTTTTGCGTGATATGTACATAAAACTTTGAAGGTTATTTAAACCACTGATGCCTCTCTTTAACTTAAACCACTGCACCGAGTTTAAGTTCTGTACATTTATTTGGAGGTTAGTTCTAGCAATTCGTATACTTTTGATTTCATTTTGTGGGCACGGTAATGGCTCGATTTTGACTCTTAGCAATACCAACTTCCATATGAATAATATAAATGAATATAGTTGCCATGGCACTGAAACTGAAAATTTAATTTTGTTGTTGATTTTTTGAGCTATCGAAACATGAAAAAAATGGATTTTCATAAACTTCTTGAACAAACAAACATGCCTACAAGCAATCATAATGAGCCGCATTAAATTAATAAAAATTGTTATTTATAATAATATTTACAATAACACTTACTGTATTTAATGGTTTATAGATACTAAGCCATGGCAGCTATAGGTAAAGACACATGAACTAATAAATTTGCAATGTTTCTATTATTTGTGTTAAATAGATATGCTAGTTCAAAAATTTTCCCCCGCGTAAAGCAATTAGTTGTTCAAACCAAGTCTTTTGTTGTTTTATTTTTATTTTTATCCTAAATTAATTATTACTGTTGCCTCTCGCCGGAAAAACTTGAAAGGAAATACTTTATAGTAAGTGTGACGCACTTCACCTAAAGTGCAATGTAATCAGTGAATTCTTTTATACCCTGAACAGGGTATATTAAGTTTGCCACGAAGTTTGTAACACCCTAAACTGAACAATCGGAATCAAGTTCTTGTATGGAAAACTTTCACGTTTGACAAAGTATCTTCACAAAAGTTGGCACAGGTTATTTTCTAAGATAATAATGCAATCTACGAAGAAATTGTTCATATCGGCTTACTAAAGCATATAGCCGCTGAATGATCGGAATCAAATGATTGCACTGTAAACTTCCTCATTTGACTATATATTTTCACGAAATTTGATATAAGTTATTGTTCATAGAAATAATGAAATCTCCGCAGAAAAATCTTCTTAAAATTAACCATAAACGTCTAAAAGATCCATTTTCCTTATTAAATAGTCTTAATATTTCTAGCAAACAACCGGACTAAAAAGAACTAGTAAAATGTTTTCCTTTGGTTGAAAACCACTGGCCGGTTACGGCTTTCGATTTACTTAAACACAAAGTTACTAAAAGAAATGCACCTGTGAAGGGTATATTAGCTTCGATGCAGCCGAAGTTAACGATTTTTCTTGTTTTTACCTACGATTAATGCAAAATAACAAAAGCTGGGAAATGGCACCTAGTTTGGTAAGGGTAGATTGTAAAAACTAGTAGCAGCAGAGGAGAAGGGTCAAGTTGTAACTGTATATGTATACAACGCTGACATTTTGCCATCAAAAGCGTAAAAGGTGTGTTCCTCGAGCAGTAATTGCTATCGCGATGAAAATTTATGTGCGCCATATGTATAATTATGTATGTTGTATATTAAAAGTAAGAAGAGTACTACGTTTCGGCCAGCCGTGCATTACACACATTATTAAATTTTAATAAATAACAGAAGCTAAAAAACGAGGTATGTGCTTTTACTACACTTTGTTCTAAAAAAATGGTGAATAAAGGTTAAGTAAAAATTAACACTATATGTATATATAAGGTCTGTCGCAAACGAAACAGGACTGTTAAAAAAAAAAACAAAAAATTAATATTTTTAGCCCGATCAATTAGCACTTCAAATGAGTGTTTAAGGTCATTATTCGAAATGCTCTTGAGAATATCGGTCGTCGCCTTTTGGATAGCTGAAATGTTCTGAAACCAGTGTCCTTTCATGGGCAAATGAAATTTTCCAAATAGGTAAAAATCACAGGGTGCCAGATCAGGTGAGTAGGGTGAGTGATTAATGGTTAATATGGAGTTTTTTGTCAAAAAATCAGTGACAAGCGTCAACAGGCGCCAGGTCCCGCGTCGACCACCTTCCGTAGACCCAATTTATCTATCAAAATGCGATGAATGGAGTCTTTTCCATGTAACGCAGAGAAGATTTCGGCTCATTCTTAATAAATTCCTGCACAATAGCACTTTTCAATATTGATTTGGGTAATCACTGATTTTGGCCGGCCCGACTCTGATCGTCACAGAGGTCCTCACGACCTTCTTGGAATCGCTTAAACCACTCATGCACATTACTACGGGATAGGCACTGATCACCATAAACTTTTTTCATCATTTTAAATGTTTCAGTAAACGTTTTCCCAAGTTTAAAACAAAATTTAATATTTGCTCTTTGTTCAAAATGCATTTTACGACCGATGACCAAAAGCTGCTGTCACTTTTTTATCGATAACATCGATTGTAGTTATCCAATTGTCTTAAAATTTTTACGAAATGTCAACAAGAGATCAAACTTTTTATTTCATATACCCATCAATTGGTGGCGCCACCAGAAATAGTTATATTTAAAAAGTTCTGTTTCTTTTGCGACAGACCTTGTATAAGGAAAGGAAAAGTGTAATAGCCTACTTTAAGTTTCTAATAGACATCTACAAGTCAAATGATTTGACCGTACCGAATATTTTGACTCTGTATTATGTCATATTCATTGCTTAAAAAATTTATTAAAAAACAAAAAAGTGGAGTCAGCAGAAGTAAAATATATTTATGTAACATTAGCAAATTTTATGCAAGAAGGTTGACTTAATTTTTGTCAAAGTTACAGTATCTATTGCTGTGAGCAAAAAACAGTAAAACTTTGTTAATAATTTTAAAGTTACTTACTTATTCTTTAAAATCTATGTCGTTTCCTCAAATTAATCCTCCTTAATACACTTGTGCCAACGTTTTTACCAATTCTCGAAAGAGTTGTTAAATTAAATTTCCGGAATAGACTTCACTGCTCAACGCGATTCACGTTTAATGCCTAAAATTAACTCAAAACGGATTCCCCGGAGCGGCAGTATGCAAGAAATCACAAGGAGCTAAGTCAGGCGGATACAGTGGTTGCGACACGATATTGGCGGAAGATTTGGCGAAAAACTCACAAAGGATCAATGCAGTATGCGGCGGTGCATTATCGTGATGCAAAAACAAAAAGTTGTCCGCCCATAATTTCGGTTTCTTTTTACAAATAGCTTCGCGTAAACGACGCATCACACCTCGATAATCAAAGAAAACTGTACAAATAACCTTGGGTAAAAAAAAATAGGTAATTTGGAGCCAATCACGCTTTCACTTTCCTTACGCCTGAATGGCCTTTATGTACTTCAGAAAAACAACTAAACACTAATGACTATTTTGATGTGACATTTGGCACAGATATGACTAATAGTCATATCAACCTAAAAAAAAAGTTTCGTTGAATGGGTTTTTGCGCGAAATTTAAAATGAAAAAGTCTTACTATTTTTTGCTCACAGTAATATTAATAATATTTATAAAGAAAAAAATCGCACTAAAAAACTTTTCAGACAGTTTTGTGATTGTTCAAGTCAGTATTGTTTGAGCACGTGTCTAAGATGGACACCAGCAAAAAGAAAAGTCAGATTATTCTAACTATGCTGAAATAAGGATATTCTCAACTAGAACTTTTATACCTTTACAAATAGTAAAATTGTAACAGATGTAGGTGTTAGATATATAAAACAGAAATATATTTGTGGTACATCTATAAGAAGATATTTATATCTTAAAGCGCTTTCATCACGGGTAAAGAAATTGAAGTTTTGTTAAAAATCTGTGAATGTCTACTTTCCAACTAGACCTGTACTCCTACAAAAGAACACTTATAAGATTATTTGTTCGATGGAGACGTGACGAATTATAACAACAGCTATTTGCTGCAGACGCTAAGAGTTGCAATACTTTAGAAATTATGTAGATGTTCAAGTAAATATTAGCTAAGAGCCATATTCCATACATTATAAAACAATATGAATTGCTAGATTTAAAAATATTATATGTAAATGATTTCATTTGAGAATAAATAAAGTTGGATAATAGCTGATATCTCATAGTGCATACGATATATTAAATAGCTTTCAGTGATGGAATTACAAATTACCAAATGTCAACATTTGCATGCGTTTACAACGGGCTAATAACTATTGTACTTCCAAATGAGACACTCTACTATTAAGGGAAAAAATTTCTATAGCGTTTTTTTCTTGAATACATTCATAAAATTTAAATTAGCAATCATACAACAAAAATACAACTTTCAAAAGATAATCTGCGATTAAAAGCAGTTTTTATCGATGATTAAAAGCAAGCTGGTGAAGCGTTGTGTGTAGTCTGCGAGCAAAGTTTGTCAGTACTATTTAGTACTGTTTAGTGCACCACTGACACACAAAAAGGTCAGTAAAGTCTATATGCACCAAAACTGAATAAGGTTTGAGCACCCAACGTCGATAAATATTAAGGCACTTGAACGCATCACTTGATCTGCAATGCCGAAGCACTTTAATAGTCTTATGACTTAATTACAAAAACAAACTTTTTCACTGCAGGGAGAGTAAGAAACACATTTAAAAACAAAGTAAATCGCTTTCGTCCAATAAATTGACGTCATCAGACACAATTTAGTGAAATCAATGATGATTTAATTTATATTTGGACTTTAAAGATTTAAAAGTACTTTCATGTCTGACACAATAGTGTGCCATGTTACCCAACAACAAACCTAACAAGTATATCTTTCGAAAAGTTTGGGATGTTATTGTTAACGTTAACAAGATTTTTGTCGCCGGTGGGAGTTGTGTGACGAAAATCATGTATTGCTTGTGTCATACACGCCACGCGGCGGTTGTAGTACTTGTTTAATCTATTATAAAATCTACAATGCGAAGGTATTGAAAGATACATGGGATACCGCTTTATGTTCAAACTTTTGTGCACACAATCTTCCCCCCAGAAAAAAACATACATAAATTGACGATGTTCCCTAACTTAAGCTATACAAAATGTATTAGCACAAACGTCGGCGCAGACGATCCCAAATGTAGCAGTAACATCCTGTTTTTAAAATGAATCTTGAGGGACAGCCCAACAAAGTACCAGCACGTGTGTCTGGTATACAATACTTTGTGACTATGTATGTTTGTGAATGTGTGTAGGCGATTTATTTGTGTGTGAACTGCTACATAGTCACTAGATATTTGACAAAAGAGAAAATTGTAGCAAAACCAAAGGGCGACTAAAAACCATCATCACAACATCATGCAAAGTGAAGAGCAGACAAATACTTAAACAATTTTTGAAATTTTATTAAATGCAATTGCAAAATGTAAGCAAGTAGAACGATTGATAATGATCCACTGTTTCATACAAATGTTAAAAGCATTCATTATTATGAGATTCCTGACCAGTCTTTAATGATCTTTATTAAATACATATTTTTAACAAATTCGATTGGCCATTTTTGTGGCCATTTAATGTTTTTATATTTCTTTCTTTTAAATTTTTAAATTATTTTCAATTTTCACTTAGAAACACATTAACTAGTGGGCGTAAAAGTTTGTGGACTAAGATAGAAACCAATTTGCTTCGATAAAAGTTTTCACATATAGAGGAATTTTGGGTTTTATTGCAGCTTCAAACATTGCTCAGAATTATAAATTCGTTATTGTTTTTGATGGATGAGAAGCACGCGCGGCACCCACCTTGCATAGGGCTCTCGCATACCCAAATATTATTTCACAATATTTTCAAAACATTCCTTTGATATCTTTAGAATGTCAGCTATTACTTCCCTTTACGGTCATTCAAAATTAGTTTCCGAACTTTTTTGATGTTTTCGTCGGTAATACCCACTTCGAGGCGAACTCTGCGTTCACCATTCTCGATGCTCCTTTCGCCTCTTGTAAATTCAACAAACCACTTTTCAGCGAATGGTTTTCCTGGTGCAAAGTCCGAATAATGTTCTTTAGGCCAAGCTTTGTCTTCCACAAGTTGTTTTTTGCTGAAAGCAATGCTTTATTAACACAGGAAATGCCTTTTTATGCATTTTCTACAGTTCGACAGATGTCAAAAAGATACAAATATCTTTTGAAGGTTAGGGCTGACTAAAAATTATATGGAATTAGTACCAGTGGTGTCATCTATGAGTCAGCCTACGAAATTTTTAATTAACCTATTATATTGAATAAATAACATATTTTTTGTTACAACAAAACTTTAACAAGCTTTGATGTTTTCAAGTATGTTGTTTGAATTTGATTTTTTATGATACGAGTATATCCTTATCTACATATATATTTTGAGCTTTTTTTATTAATTATCAGCTTGATAGATTACAACATCGCGCTTTCAAACATCATGTGGTCGTTACCATCCTCATCGAAAATGCGGAATGCTGAAAATTATGAGGAGTTTTAATAAAAATCAAACATGGAGATAGCTTCTTCTTTATTAAGATAGACACCGCTTACAAGTGTAGCCAGAAATCTCATCCAAAGCTGTTCTCTACTTTTAATTGATGGTGTCTTTTACGTGGCGGGTTCCAAACACAGCGTACAACCCTGGGAAGGGATGTCTCACTCTCTGACTTTACCTCGAAAACGACTACCCAGACGATACTTGGTCTAAAGCCGAAAGTCATGAGCATCCATCCATCCTCCTATATCTAGACTTACAATCTATAAAATGTCTTTTTTCTCTTAATGAAAATATCCTTATTCATTTCAAAAGTAATTGACATGTCAATAGAAGCATATGCAGTCTAACAGTGAACTTGAATTACATTAGTTGTAGAAAAAAAATATCTACAAAGTTGTTTTCACAAATTGAACTCAGTTATTTACTAAGTCAATAAATTAACAATGTTAAATCTGTCATGGTAAACGAGGAAGGATATTATTTCAGTTACATTTAAAGCAAATATCTAAAGTGGAGAAGGCTAAGGGCTTAATATATGATTGTCCTCAAATACGGCAATTAATGAAAAAAAACAGATATTATTAAGGTTATGACTGTTCCAAAAATTTAAGCTTGAAAAAGATTTGTTGTTTACTAGGTAATCATAAAGCATCAAATTAAGAAGAAATTGTGTAAAATATGCAGACAAACTTATAGACTCTAGGAAGAAATATGAATGTCAAGTTAGTCCATGTCCTCAATTATCTGTACAAATTTTCGATGGTTTCACTGAAAGTATCTATTGAGATCTCCTTTGATCGATCCGAGCGGGCTTGGTATTAGCGCCGCCTAGGATTCGTTGAGGAAAGCTCCTGCCTTTGCAAACTCGTCTGCTTTTTCCTTACCGAAAATGTTCCTGTGGCCGGGAACCCAAATCAAGTTTAGTTGGAGCTTGTCTTTTATTGAGCTTAGTGCTCTCTTGCAGTTGTGAACTATGCTGGAATTTGTCATAGGTGAAGCCAAGGCCAGTAGCGCCGCCTGGCTATCCGTAAATATAGTTATTTTATGTATATTCCCGTGGTTTTCTAATAGAACTTCGCAGGCTTTTTCTATGCGAAACTAAGAGTAGTGGATCTCAAAATAAGCGCAGATTACTACTGGTTCTTAAAAAGTGTTGTCAATCATAATTATAAAAAACCCGCTCATAAAAGGCGTTTTATTGAAATATAATATTTGTTACATCTGTGTTATAGGTACTGTAGTCAGGAGTTAAATGTCTTTTGAACAATTTTATATTTAACTGTGTTTCAGTACGGGGATTTATTTATGACAATTGAACAGTTAACAGTCAATTAAACATTTCATGCTCACTTCAGCTAACATTTTATATAACACTTGCCTCTAAATAAAAAAAGTTCCGTATACGCCCCTGAGCACTGTAAAATCAAATGATAGGAGAATATCTTTTTATGTATGTCTTTGCCTGTAAATTGCAATTACTAAATATATCAAATGGTTTTGTTTACTCGTGTCTTACATGCTTTTATTGAGATATTATATTCGATATAATGGGGGACCGTTATTGCAAGCGATCAGTTTTGAACAAGTTAATTTGTTCACGCTTAATTTATCCATTCGCAAATGCAATATAGAGTCGAAACCTTGCACTTTGATAGCTTTTTAGGCAAATTTTCCAAAAAATGTTTGCTTCGAATTACTTGGAAAAAATATTACGACGATAGTATTTTTGTATAAAGTATTACTATTTATTTTCACATAATTTTATTTATATCAGTTTAAAAATATGTTTGATGGTTCTGAAAATTATTATGCAACGTTAAAAAAGTAATTTGAAAGTTCACAACAACATTCTTGAATTATATATATGATTTGTAAGTGTACTATGGTGGCAGATTGCCCTCCTTTTGCATGAATTTATGAATTTTTAAATATTTCGCTACCAAGCATCATAAAATTCTTCCGTAGTTTTATGTATAGTAAAATGATGAAGAATCTCATGAAAAAGCAATCAGCGTTTGCGAATGAAAAAGAGAAAAATTATTTACAAATACATAACTATGAGTTTATATATTTGGTTGGATATAGATGTACTTATGTGTATATGTAAATTTGGTAACCCAAGTATGTGGTAAATTTTCAGTAGTATTCAGAATAATGATACACGTGTGTCTCAGAAATATTTTTATTTCGTAAATGCCAAAATATTTCGCCATGTTGTCATGTCCTGTAAAAGTTCCCGAATTTCATTGCTTGAACTTGGGTGCTATAAAATTCTCACAATGTCAAAATTTAATAAATATATAAAATAGCTAAAAAAAGAATGTTCACGTTAATGATCAAATATTTAGAAACACTTTCATATTTTATTTTTCTTTATTGGCGAAAACACTGCTCGTTTGTCCTTTTCGTTATTTGGCGACAATTGGAGATTCCAAGTGCAGTCAGGTGCTGAGTCGAATTCTCTCAGAGCTGGCGTGTTTTTATCATTCATTCAGACGGTATAACCGACGCAGCCGCTGCCTCTTTATTCCCTGAACTATGTCAATGTCGTCGCATATCTCGTATGGGCCTTTGTTCCATCAACTGTGGTATTCGCCTTTGCCAATACGCAAAGGACCAAAAATCTTCCGCAGAACGTTTCTCTAGAAAACTCGTAAAGCCCTCTCACCAGATGTTGTCATCGTCCATGCCTCTGCACCATAAAGCAGGACGGGGATGATGAGTGACTTATAGAATTTGGTCTTTGGTCATCGAGAGAGAACTTTACTTCTCAATCATATACTCAGTCCAAAGTAGCCTGTTGGCAAGAGTTATTTTGTGTTGGATTTAGAGGCTGACATTGTTGTTACTGAGTGACGTGGGAACCTAGTCGCGATTCCGACGACTGTTTGTTTGATGACAGGAGATATTTCGTCTTGCCCTCGTTTAGTACCAGACCCATCTGCTTCCTTATTCAGTCTCGAGAAAACACAAGTAACGGCACGTATATTAAGGTCAATGATTTCAATATCATCGGCATACGCCAGAAATCTTATAGAAGATTGTACCTTATCTATTCAGCTCTGCAGCTCGATTTATTTTCTCCAGCAGTAGATTGAAGAATTCGCACGATAGGGAACGACTCGGAGAGCAGACTTAAATTCCAATCGTCTTGCATGCTTTCGTCCGACCATACATATTCCACAAAGAAGCTGATGCAAGCTCCTTATCAGTTCTTTGTCGCCATATTTTAATAGCTCCGCGGGCAATCCATAGGTCCCCACCTTGTTTTTCAGACGGGTAATTGCTATTCGAACTTCTTCATAATCAGGCAATGGAACGTCCGCTCCATCGTTATCGATTGACGATGGGGTTCACCATCTCCTGATGTTATGCTTTCACTGCCATTCAGCATAGTTTCAGGGTGCTCTGGGCATCAGTTACTAGATGACCTCTGGGGGTTCTACAACAATGTGCTCCGGTCTTGAAACCTTCTGTTAGTCGCCGCGTTCTTTTATAAAATTTGCGCGCATTACCTCTGCGTCTCGCTTCCCCTTCAACTCTAACATATAATGCAACTAAAACTAATGCTCAGAGACATCACACAATAAATACTCCATCAGCGACTAAGATGGAATTCAAAACAGTTGCATGACATCTAATGCGTACACTCGGTTTCGATATTTATATCACAAGTCAATCAAAGTCACAAAGCACAATTGCTCAGTCACTGGCTTTCAATCAGAGTTGATCAGGAAGTGCATTTGAACTGCACACACTCTCGTAAATTTGCATGTGTCCACAAATATTGGTTTGTATTTTTCAAAAGTATTTGCAGCTCGGATGAGAAAGTATGCTCACTTTATTTACTTGCACATGGGGACTCACATATACACACGCTTGCAAATATGCAGTTATACAAATGTAAAAAAAAATGTTCGCAACTAAAAGTCGATTCATTCCGACAGGGAGCTATTTCAGCAGCTATGGGTATGCTGGTGTAGAAGAGACAACTCTATGTGCCGGAATTCCAAAAATAGTGGGTTTAGAATACATTGCTACTCGTATTATAGAAGTTGTATGCTCATTCGGTGATATACATATTTCTAGGTGATAAATATTGAAATATATGGGATTAATCACTGAAAACTATTGCTACCTCTCTTCTCACCGCTCTTGTCATGTGTTAATAAATTGCTCTGAAAGTTATATTTACGACTTTGGCTTATTGAATTGATAGAAGTAACAATATTGGAAACTGTCAAGCATAAATTTAAATTAAAACTTTTTACATCTGAACTTATAAACTCATCACTAATTCTCCTTTTTCTATATTAGATAAAAATGAACGAATCTAGTGAGAACATGGACTCACTTTTTAACTCAACTGCATTTTCGTTGCAGTTTTGAAAATCAGTATAGGTATTATAGTTATCAACTGAACGCGCTAAAAAAAAATCTGTTGAAGTGTGGTCAAACTTCAACTTTTTTGTGGTATTACGGTTTTCAACTTTGTGATAGTGAGGTTGACTAGAGTAGTAGTTTTTAACATTACTGTTATATGGCGATATGAGCGCGGTTCCGATTTCATCCATTTTCACGCTGTTGGTAGGGGTGCTTATAATATTTGTGCTAAGCAAATCTGGTTGTGGTAGCTTTAGTAGCTTGGGAGATATGTACATTCAAGTTTTTAGAGGGTGGCGCCATGGCCATTTTTTTGAAGAGAAAACTTCTTATGGCGCGTTGGGCACTTTTGTGGGTGAACATTTTCAGCCGTTCTCGCGACAGATGAGATTTTACACAGATATACTCCGCGTGTATTCTTATAATATATGTATACTATACGCGCTCTTTGCATGGGCATTCGTTCGTGCCCTCGCGACAGACGAGATTGAGCGTTTTTTTATATTTATTTTATAAATGAATATTAAACCGAAAATTTATTTATTTAAATATTTCATTTGACTTGTGTTGCTGCTATGGTATTGTGTTAAAAAAAAATCTAAAGTGTTAATAGAATTAATAAAAACATTGTTGTAGTGCTTTTGTATACTATAGTGTTACTATTTTTTGTATACATTATTACAACTGCTGCTCGTCATCACGTAAGTAAATTATTATTTTATTTGGTAAATTTTGTTACGTGCATGATACGTACATAAACAAATGCAACATGTTATTAAATAAAATTATCTTAAAAATGAGAAACACGTGGGGTACATATGTATATGTTTACAATAGTGTACAATACTATTAGTATACGCATAGGTATATAACAGCTGTCTCTTTTTTCGGCTAGGGAGACAACTTCCTGTTTTACCAACAGTTACATTATAAGTATACAAGTTTGGCGCTAGCGTTTCAAAAGGCGCTGCATTTAAAGTTTGAAGTTGATACATTTTTACAAAATTACAGAAAATCTCGAAGTTTTGGGAAATTAGGAAAATTCACTCTATGCTCATTTCATCTAAGAATTAAAAATTATCGGAAAGCCGGAAAAGTAAGAAAACCTGATAAATCGAAAATATACTCAATTTAGTAGAGAATTTCACTAGGGACGTGCATCGACGGTCGGAAAAGTAGGATATAGTTTCTATATTATTATACTTCATGTCCAGTCAAAAAGTGCCCACATTGCTTTGATAAACTTGATTTTTTATGTACAATTTCTCATGTCGCGAGCGCACCTAAAAATGCTCACCCAAAAAAGTGCCCAACGCGCCATAAGCTCAAGTTTTCACTTCTGCCTGCACTCCCGGAGGGTCCTTTGCTTTTAAGTTTGTCACGATGTTTGTAACACCCAGAAAGAAGAGTCGGAGAACCCATAAAGTATATATATAAATGATCAGTATGTCGAGCTGAGTCGTCGGTTTAGCCATGTCCGTCTGTCTGTCCGTCCGTCTGTCTGTCTGTATATATACGAACTAGTCCCTCAGTCTTTAAGATATCGTTTTGAAATTTTGCAAACGTCATTTTCTCTTCAAGAAGTTGCTCATTTGTCGGAACGGCCGATATCGGACCACTATAACATATAGCTGCCATATAAACTGAACGATCGGAATCAAGTTCTTGTATGGAAAACTTTCACATTTGACAATGTATCTTCACCAAATTTGGTATAGATTATTTTCTAAGGCAACAATGTTATCTCCGAAAAAATTTTTCAGATCGGATTACTAAAGCATATAGCTTCCATACAAACTGAACACATAATTACTAAAAGAAATGCACCTGTGAAGGGTATATTAGCTTCGGTGTCGCCGAAGTTAACGTTTTTTTTTTGTTTTTAAATAATTTTACCACATGTGCCCTTTGCTACTAATAATTAGTCCTCACTTTTTGCCAATAAATATTAGTGCTAAGTTTCGTTTAGATATCTCAATTATTACCCATGTTACGGCTTGCACAGACAGGCAGACGGACAGACGGACGGACGGAAATTTATCTATTTCGATTATGTTTTGGTGATACAAGTAACCGTTAGATGAACAAAACTATTATAATGTGTAGCAATGGGTTGCAGGAGGAAAACTAGCAAAATTTTTCATATTTCTCATAAAACAAAATTAATTTGTTTGCATGAACTTTCAATCTGAATATTAGTTCATTTCTACCAACAATAATTTCAGCTATTGTCAGCTTTTATTGTTTTCGATGTGCATTAAAGGTTACAAAAGGAATGCAGACTCTTCGTTCACAACTGTATTTGCATCTTTTACGCTCTTTGTCAACGCATGAGACTTGAATAAAGGGACAATTTATGCATAAGTTGCATCAGTTCCTTTTCTCTCTTTCTTCTCTAGGAAGCATTTTGCGCTTTGCCAGAAGTTGAACACAAAGATGTCGAACAAATGATTGATTGGTGTATGCGCCGTTATGGACATTTAAATTGTTGACCTATTTTAACATATGTACTATTGGCTTTTGTACTATGCCGCATTGTTTGGAAATGAATTTTATATTGTTTTAATATATTTAATTAAATAACAGAATTTGCCATTTGCAATTATTATGCGCACAATCCCAAACGCAAAATAATTGAAAAACCTTAACAAAAATAATATATTTACCTTAACTTTTAGCTTAAAGTTTAACTCAGACTGTGTATATAGCATGAACACATAAATTCATAAATATTCATATGCATTCATATATATATATATTAGGGTGATTCAAAAAAAAAATTTTTTTTTTTTCAATTGGTACTCGCAAAAATAGGTTCCTAGACACCTCTCAGAAAGCCTCTCCAAATATGAGTTTTTAATTGTAACGGGAAGGTCCTCCGCCTAACGGTTTTCTATTTTTTCTTATTATCAGATAGAAAAATTTATATCTCGCTTCCAACTACTTGAAAAAATATTTTGTTAATTAGGTTTTGTAGGAAATTGAATGCTCTAAAATATGGTCTACTATGATTTTTCGATTAAGCTAAGCGTTTTCGAGATATTCATCGTCAAACATCAATGCATATTAGGGTGGATCAAATAAATCTAAGAAAACCTCTCCAAAAATCTATTCATAATAATTTTTTTTCATTGAGATATAAAATTCATAAGAAATAAAAAATGTTCCCAAAAATAATCAAACTTTAACTGTTAATATCTTTTAAACGGTTGGGTTTACGAAAAAATCATAAGAGACCATATTTTAGAGCATTCAATTTCCTACAAAACCTAATGAACAAGATATTTTTTCAAGTAGTTGGAAGCGAGATATAAATTTTCTATCTGATACCGTTAGGCAGGACCTTTAGTTACAATTAAAAACTATATTGAGAGGCTTTCTTAGAGGTGTCATATTTTTGCATTGAAAAAAAAAATTTTTTTTTGAATCAATATATATATATATATGTATATATATATATAACAGCTGCAATACGCTAATAATAAAATTTTATATCACATTTGAATTGATTTTTTATGCGCGTGCCAAGCACTTCTTATGCACTGCTCGTGAACTAGTTCTCACACACACATATGTAAGATAACACGTAAAAATCTACATATCGTCACCTGAAATGCAAAATAACGCATCAAAAATTCGAAATTGAGTGTCTTTTTACGCTTCACTACTTCAAATTACATATATAATATTACATATGTTCAACATTTTTAGGTTCTGCACTCAGATAAAAACCAGTTTTAATCAATATTAAAATTTTTTTTCACTCATGTTCTATTTTATTTCGTGTTTAATTTTTGCCATTGTAAATTTCCGAAAATGTTGTTACGTTATTTTGCATTTCAGGTGACGATATGTACATACGTTCACTTTTACTCACTTAATAGACGCAATATTGTGAATTGGATTGAAAGAGCTTATGCCACACGAATTCAACACCCACAAAGGCATAACCAAACTTTCACTGGCACGTTTATTTGGAGAAAATTTACAGCAACAACTAAAACTAGCCCAGAGTGTGGCAATAAAATTTGCAATTTTAAAGGATCAAAGGAACCGGGGAAATACTTGCAGGTGTTTGCTAATATTAAAATTCTCAGATTTATTCCATATATTTTCGACATAAAAGTACGATATGTATATCGTAATACATGTTCTCTCAATTTTGCTAAGATATCTTTCATTTTGAACGATATACAGAATAAAGCCAACTGAAAATTCGAAGGGTTATCCATTTCGAGGTTAGCTACTTTTTTAAAGAAAACACACAGAAACTACAAATTTAATGGGTGTGTTTATTATCGTACCAAAAAACAATCTTTGGTTTTTTTTGAAGATTATCTGCTTCAAATATTGACCGCGGCAACGTCTCAGATGGCCCATTCGTTGAGTAAACTTTTGGATGACTCGTTACATACCCCCACAAGAAAAAGTCAAACGGTGTGTTATCACATGATCTTGATGGCTATTCTACCGGCCAACAATTATTGCTCACCGCAGTGTTCTCTCAATAAATCTATTGGCATAATTGCCGCTGCCTTGTTGAAACCAAGTGTCGCCGAGATCATGAGCTTCAATTTCAGGTTTTAAATAGTCAGTTATCATAGCGCGAGAACGGCCGCCATTGACGCTTATGTTCTTACCGGCATTATTTTTTAAGAAATATGAACCGATGACTCCACCGGCCCACAAACCACACCAAACCGTTATTTTTTCTGGATGAAATGGCAGCAAATGTAGCAATTTTGCTTGTTTACATACCCATTGAGCAAGAAATGGGCTTAATCACTAAATAAAATTTGACTCGAAAACTTCGGATCTTCTTGGAACTTTTCAAGAACCCTTAGAACCCATGAGAGGGTCGACCGGCTTCAGTTCTTGCACAAACTTTATTTTGTACGCTATCAACGTAAAATTTCGACGGAAAATGCGCCAAGTCGTTCCATACGTCAATCCGAATTGCTACTAACGGCGCCGAATCGTTTCTTTTCGGTCTTCGTATATACTCTCAACTACGACTGCTATATTCTCCTCATTGCGTGCTAAACGTGATCTGTTCGGTCGAATTTTATCGAAAAATGAATGTTGGGTCTCAATATGGGTGATTATGTTGTGAATAATACGCTCTGTAGGCCGATTATGTTGACCATAAGTTAAATGAAATTAAATGAAAAGTTAATTATTTACAGCATGTAAATTTCGTTGAATGATTTGTAAAAATTGTCCAGGCGTAAATCTTTCCATGACGAAAGGCCAAACAATACTGAACAAAAATAATATGACACCTTAACGCGACTCATGCGTGATCTATCAAAAAAGGGCTATTTAAAAAAATATCTCTACTTCCGTTATTTAAGATATGCGGTTAAAGCGCATTAGGAGGCCACGCCCACACTTTAAAAACAAATTTTTATAAAAACTAAACAACTAATTCAATTTAGCCTCTTCATACACTTTATATGAATGAAGTGAGAAACTCTATATTTGGCTCTTGCTTTAATCGTCCTCTCCTTCTTGTGAAATGTAGGGCAACTATTTAGGATGTCCACACACATAGTATGTATGTATATACTCTAATTTATTACATTCCCATGTGACTGTGGTTAGTCTTTTGTACACAGCAATGCCACTAATTTCCTGTTTTTATTTTCTACAGTTTGCATGCGCCTTGTTATTTACTTCCTTACTTTGACCAACAAATATTTTTACCTTGCCATGTATTTTAATTTACGTACGTCCCCTTTGTACAGTTAAATGTGAATTGTTCTCTCTCATGAGCACTTTCTAAGGCTTTCACTTATTAATGATTTACAGCAAGCACTTTTGTAAACATACTAAGTACCCGAACTACGTCACTGTCGGTAGCGTAGAAATAAGTTTACATACATTTGTATTTACTTACTTATTATACTTATTAGGTTCATATTCAAGTAATATTTATTATATAAAGTAATTAATGGTTATATGCATACCTACATACATACTGATGTTTATAAATTCATAAATGCAGTTGTGTAGAGTGCCTAGTTTATTTAAACGTTGCTTTCTAATAGCGGTTTCTAATTGCATTACTATATTATAATGCAAACACCTGTTCGCGGTCGCGTGCTTCGCTTTCGTATTTGTAATTGGAATAAAATTGTATTTTTGGTATATGTACATGGTTACTTATTCATAAGTAAATAAATGATCAGTAAGCACGAGAGCTATTAACAATACAGTAGGGTATAATGCTACGTGACCTATTTTGTCACAGTTTAATTTGTGGTGTTGTAAGTGCTTTAAATAATGGCAAAGTTTTTTTAACAAGAAAACTTCAGTTGCATCGAAACTAAAATACTTTTACACAAATACAAAATATACTTTACAAGAAATTGATTCCGATCGTTCACTTTGTATCAAAGATAATGGTTGTCAAAAAGTCTTGCGGTATTTTTGCTAGTTGGCGCTGAAAGCGCGTAGTTCTAGTTTTATTCGTCACATCGGGTCATGCTATACCTTTTTGAAAAGCTCATTTCACGCGCTAACACGTGTTTGATTGATTGTCGTTTCTTTTAAGTCGTTCGTGAGTTATAGCGTCGCAAACATGGAGCAAAATAAAGAGAAAATACGGCATATTTTACAGTACTACTACGATGAAGGCAAAAATGCATCTCAAGCCGCCAATAAAATTGTGCAGTTTATGGACCCGATACAACCACCGCACAACGATGGTTTCAACGTTTTCGTTCTGATGTAGAGGTGGTCGAAGATGCGCTACGCTCCGGAAGGCCTGTCGTCTAAATATAACGAATTTGTTTTTTGATTAAATTAAGCTTAAAATCACACCTTTGCAACACTACGTGGTATGACACAATGTGATTGGCAGCACTGGAGATATACGACTGCAACGACATCTATTGACAAAACACGAAAATACTTTTTCGATACAATATACATATTATAGGTGCCCAGTATCGACCATTGTGATAGACGTACCGCTTCTTAGTGAGGAGAGGACTTTTATCTTATTACGTATCTTCTAATGAAAATGCAATTATAATGTTAGGATAACGCTTAATAATTTTAGATAATAAAAATAAAAATTTAATTATTCTTTAATAATCAATAAAATATTTTATAATGCGCTTGAGCAGAAGAAAAAATATTTTGGCTTGGAATTTGTACTTCACTCTTCTTATTGCTTGACTTTGATGAGGGTCGTCGCACACGGACCACATACGAGTACCTGCAGCAATGATTTGTCCCAAATAAAGTGAATGAAAAATTCGCATAAAAATATAATATTACAACCTCCATCAATCTCATTTTTGGCACATAGCCACATACCAGTACACTGCATTCGCATCTGATGACTGTGTCAAAACGTGAACCTTAAAAAATTTAACACCTATCATCAGACTAATGATTTTTAGTCCCGTATTTTTTTTTGCCCTTTATTCAATGCTTTATAAAAAGTGTTCCCGTTTGACAGGAACAGGTGGTAATCATTGGCGCTATGTCCGGGCTATATGGTGGATGTGATAAAACCTTCCATTCGAGCTGCCGTAGCTTCTGACGAGTCATCAACGAAGTGTGAAGTCTGGTGGAACACTACATCCGTCCTGTTGGCCAATACTGAACGCTTCTGGTCAATCGCCTGGTTCAAGCGGTCCAGTTGTTCGCAGTAGATGGTAGAATTAAGCGTCTGGACATATGAGAGCAGCTCATAGTGTATGATTCCCTTCCAATCCCACCAAACACACAACAAAAACTTCCTGGCCGTCAATCCCGGTTTGGCCACTGTTTGGGACGATTCACCGGCCTTCGACCACGACCGTTTTCACTTGATCTTATCGTATGTGATCCATGTTTCGTCGCCAGTCACTATCCGCTTCAAAAATGGGTCGAGTTCGCTTCGTTTTACCAACATCTCGCATACATTGATTCGATCCAGAAGGTTTTTTTTGCGTTAAATCATGCGGCACCCAAACATCAAGCTTTTTTGAGTATCCAGCCTTCTGCAGATGGTTTAAAATCTTCCGGGCGATGTCACGAGGTGCCACATGTCGGTCTAACTCGATGTTTTCCATGATTTGATCGGTATTCGTCGTCACAGGTCTTCGCCGGCTGGCTTATCCATGGTGTCATTTTCATTTTCGTTTCCCGCTCTGAATCGTCGAAACCATTCCTCCGCAGTTCGAAGTGATAGAGTACCATCCTCCAAAACACTATTAATCTCACGGAACGTTTCTCTAGCGGATTTGTCTTTAACAAAGGAAAACTTTAAAATAGCGCTTATTTCGGCGTAAGTGAACTCCATGTTTACACGTCTATAACTGTTGAACGCAATATCCAAACTAATCATTCTTAGCGTCGTTTTATAGGTTATCTCAAGACTTTTAAAATATGTATAGTATTGCCAGATACGAGCTCTGTAGCGCTTTATACATAGCCGCGAAATTCAAAAGACAAAAAGGCGGAAGGGAGATATTTGACAACCTAATATATTTTTTTTCAATCCGGTATTTGGAATTACAAAATAATAAAAAAAAATTTAACACACGGCTTAATTGAATTAGTTTTTAACGCAGTATTTTCAACCCAGTGAATACTCAGACATTGTTGGTAGGACTAATTGAGTTATCTTACCTCAGCAAGCTGATTCTAATTAGTGCTGTGGTCCGTACTATGAATTGGTACAAAAGAAATAGCGTCATAAAAATTTGGGACCTATCTCAGTGGTCATATATAGCTAAATTTAGAATATATAATATAGTGAATAATCTACAAATTTGGACCCAACAGTACTTTGAGTACAATCTAGTTAAGCTAACTAATAATCCCATTGACTTTTCAGACTATTTTTTTCTAAAAATTAGACAGATTACTAACTCTCTTGAATAACTTATGTTTCCACCGCCAAAATGTAGCTTTTTTGCAAAGAAATTTTGAAAAAGGCGATGAAACGTGCTAAATATACTGTTGCCACTTCGAAAAAAAAATATTTATTAAAATAAATACTCATGGACAACTGTTGGTGAAAGTTATTAGCACGGGCTTGAATGTTTCATAGTTTGTTCACAATGCGTACAAACCCTCCAGTAGCAGATATCCTGTTTTCACCATATGACTTTTGTTTTTATATTTCAGTTAACAATATAAATTTGAAATAGGTGTATGTATGCTAAATATGTCTGAAGTAAAATAAGTTGAACTCTGAACCTACTACTATTATTACTATTTTTTTGTAGGTAAAACAAAAATATATATTTTCATAGTAAATATATTATGTATAATTAAAGCGGACCACGTCAACTCTCGCCATAGAAGCATGCTCAGTATTAGCTCATCGAAAGGGAAACACCGACCTCTGGTGAATGAGCTGCAGTTATCCGCAGCTGACACTCGAATAATTTTACTTACCTGCCAGCTGACGATAATATGATGCTATAAGCTTTTCTCCTTGACTTGAGACATTAGCTGCATACCAACACGGCGTATACTTAACCTTATCGCTGTGCTCATGAGTACAGTTGTATACTTTGCGCTGTTTTAAATGCCTCGCTTGTATATATTTGTTTTAGTTACACAATAAATTGTTTTTATACAATTTTATTTACTAAATCATATGAAGCAAACTGTGGGCAATGAATGAGCACTAAGTGTACACCAAAAGACAAACGAAATTGTGTTGTGAAATTTTTTAATCGAATAATATTATAACAAGTAAGGAAGGGTAAGTTGTGGTGCAATCGAAACCTTTATACACTTGCACCTTGCAAGAATCAAAGCCAGGGAAATGGCTTAAGGAGCCAGCCGTTAAGCAGAGGATAGGAATTCAAAAAAATACATATACAGTTGAACTTTCCTAACTCGAGTCACCATAATACGAGTATAAAAAAAACTTCGAATTAGAGAGACTTCAAGTTATAGAAGGAAATTTGTATGAAATTTGAATTCTGTTGCCAATTCAAGAATTCGATTTATAACAGTTCGAGTTATGATGTTCAACTATAATAGTTCTTATACTATAAAATGGCCAAAATTATATAATATAAATATATACGAATCACTTTATGACCAAAAATTGTTCACATCTGTGAACCCGAGTATCTATTGTTGACTTTTGACCACTACTCACTTTCTAAATTTCAAAAAAGTCGAAACTAGTTGCAATTGTTCAACTAATAATTGTTTTTTTGTGTCCTTAATTGAACATAACTGAATTGCGCCTCGTTGAAAATACTCAAAAGGATATACGTTAAAATAATTGTGACGCAATGCGCCCTGAGTGCAATGTAATTAGGGAATTTTCGTATTAAAAATATGAAAATATGAATGGCACCATAATGCAGTTCTTGTACTATAAAACGACTAAAACAATAAAAAAAAGCTTTGACACGGCACCAGGCCTTGTAAAAGCAAATGAAAAACGGCAGCTCCAAATAGAAGGGTTCCAGTTTAGTTGTTTAGTTATAAAGTGTTAAAGGTGTGTTCATACTCCTATTAGGAATTAGTACTGATTGGCAAATTTATATATAACATATTGTATGTATGTAAACTGTTTATTAAAAGTAAGGGGAGTAATATGTTTGGGCCAGCCGTGTATTAGACACTTTATTAAATTAAAAAGAATTAAAGGCGCGAATATAAAATTAATAAATAAAATTACAAAAATTTGTTGTAAAGTAAAGATACCGAAAAACTGGTTAAGTGATGACTTAAGGGGCTATACCAGTGTGACGCATGAAAAATTAGGCGATTTTCGTGAATTTTTTTAAAAGAAAGTACTAAATTGAATGTTTCGACGTTCTGTGGACATAATAAGGTATTTTTTCAGCTATATTTAAATTTATTTTTTTTTACAAAAATATTGAAAAATAACGGAGTTATGTGCTGTCTTTCGGAGGATTTCCCCAATTGCCGAATGATAAGCTGACAAAAAAAATCAAAAAGGTTATTAAAGTTGAAATATAACAAAAATTAATAAAATAGTGTAGTTCTGAAAAAGTTGGTTTTTGGTAAAAAATGGTCGTAATTTTAATGCCAAATCGACATTTTTAAACAAATTAAAAAGATCGTGGTCATTGTATAGTAAATAGATTCGAGAATACTCAGTTTCAATTTGATCGGTCAATCGGTCAATTTCTCGTTGACTTTTGATGTCAGCAATTTTGAAATGTCGATTATCCACTATCCGATTTATACCTGCTAGCCGTCGCTCTTTAAAATGCTGGCATTCAAGAAATATTCATAATACCAGCCGATTTCGCAAGATATTTTTTAAAATAAATATCATATAAACTACCAAAAAGTAAAAAAATCGATTTTTTGAAATTGTCACACTGGTATCGCCCCTTAAGGGATACAAAAATTTCAACAACTTTCGTACCGAAAGAAATCAATTATTCACTAGTTTATATTACCTGTATATAATAGTAACAAGTAAATTAATTTTGCTGTGAAACTTAAATACAAACAGGAATTTTATCTAGAGTACATAGAAACATTAACTTTTTTTGATCGAGAATCGTACCCAAAGTGAGAATAAAAATGGCAGTTATGCACAAACAATTCAGAGATATGTATATCTGAAGGAATTGAATTCGATATTGAACTCACAAAGCTGAATTAATAAATGGTTCGCGGCTTGGTATTGTAGACAAGCTTAAATACAGTTGAGCACATTGAAAACTGAAATTACCAAGCACACTAAACGTATTACTTGGAGAAACAATTATTTTCAGCTGCAAAGGGGATGAGAAAAAGAATCATTTGAAAGCAAAGTAAATAGCTTTCATCGAATAAAGTGACGTCAGAAACAGTTTAGTGAATTCGTTCTGGATTTAATTTATATTTGGACGTTAAAGACTTAAAAATCTTTTCATGTCTGACACAATAGTGTGCCATGTTACCCAATAACAAACCTAACAAGTATATCATTCGAAAAGTTTGGGATGTTATTGTTAACGTTAACGAGATTTTTGCACCCGATGGGAGTTATGTGACGAAAATCATGTATTGCTGTTGTCATATACACGCAACCGCCAAGCGGCAGTTGTGCTTATTCAGTTTATTTTAATCTCTTATAAAAACAACAATGTGAAGGTACTAAAAGAAACATGGATACCGCCTTAGGTTGATACTTCTGAACGCACAATCTTTCCACCCAGAAAAAACAATAAATTGACGATGGTCACTAACTTAAGCTACCTAAATGTATTAGCAAAAGCCTCGGCGCAGACGATCCCAAATGTAGCAGTAAAATCCTGTTTTTAAACTGAATCTGCAGGGAAATTCCAACAAAGTGCCAGCACGTGTGTCTGGTACACAATTATTTGTGTGTATGAAACGAGTGTAGGCGATTTATTTGTGTGTGAACTGCTACATAGTCAATAGATATTTGTCACAAGAGAAATTTGGGGCAAAACCTAACAGCGACTAAAAACAAAGAAAATCGGGCATTGAATGAGCAGACAAACATTAAAGTAAATTTTAAATTAAATTCACTCGGTTGAGTGTATTTCGAAATAAATGCTATATAAATGTGCGTACAGGTAAAGCGGTTAATAATGAATTTATTTATTTATTTATTTTCTCAAATCTATGAATGTATATTCTTATAGACTGTTAGAAAATTATGACTTAAATTAGAGTTATAAAATAATAAAAATAGATTAAATAAATAGATAACTTAGCCAAAAAGCTAGACACCGCCTACGCTATTATAACCGAGTTAACAACAGCGCGCCAGTCGTTTCTTCTTTTCGCAAGGTGGAGCCAATTGAAGATTCCAAGCGAAGCCGGGTCCTTCTCTACCTGGTCTTTCTAACGGAATGGAGGCCTTCCTCTTTTTCTGCTTCCCCTGGCGGGTATTGCGTCAAATACTTTCAGAGCTGGAGTGTTTTCATCCATACGTACGACATGACCTAGCCAGCGCAGCCGCTGTCTCTTGTTTCGCTAAACTATTTCAATGCCGTCGTATATCTCATACAGCTCATTGTTCCATCGAATGCGATATTCGCCGTGTCAAATGCGCAAAGGACCATAAATCTCTCGCAGAAACTTTCTCTCGAAAACTCCTAAGGCCGACTCATGTCTCTGCACCATATAGCAGGACGGGAATAATGGGTGACTTATAGAGTTTGGTTTTTGTTCGTCGAGAGAGGGCTTTACTTCTCAATTGCCTACTCAGTCCAAAGTAGCACCTGCTTGCAAAAGTTATTCTGCGTTGAATTCCGAGGCTAACATTGTTGTTGGTGTCAATGCTGGTACCAAGTTAGACGAAACTATCTACGACTTCGAAGTTATCACTGTCAATTGTGACGTGAGAGCCTATTCGCGAGTGCGACGACTGTTTGTTTGATGATAGGAGAGTCTTGTCCTCGTTAACCACTACACCCATTTGCTTCGCTGCCTTATCCATTCTGGAGAAAGCAGAACTAACGACGCGCTCGTTGAGCCAATGATATCAATATCAACCGCATACGCCAGCAGCTGTACACTCTCATAAAAATTGGTACCTTCCATATTTAGTTCTGCAGCTCGAATTATTTTCTCCAGCGTGTCTACGCCAATAAAGAAAAAGAAGAAGGTTGAAGCAATCAAACGAAAGGGAGTCGCCTTGTCTGAAACCTCGTTTGATATCGAACGATTCTGACGGAGCTTTGCTAAATGGTAGTTTAGACAGCCGTATTAGATTTGAGGAGATACCAAATTCAGACATCGCGGCATAAAGCAGATCCTTTTCGTGCTGTCAAAAGCAGCTTTGAAATTGACAAAAAGGTGTGTATGTTGATTCTTTTTCTTCGGTATTTTCCAAGATTTCGCACATGATGAATATCTGGTCGGTTGTTGATTTGCCAGGTCTAAAGCCACACTGATAAGGTCGCCGCTGTCGGCGAGCTTGTTAAGCTCCTCATACTCGCGCATTTCGTTTTCGTAGGAAGTCCTAGATTGAGAAAATTGGGTAGAACTTTCTCAGCAAACGAGTTAAACTCACGCACAGCACTCTTGAAAGGAGCAAAATTGTCATAGTAACTAGAATTAAGCCAGGTCTCAAGAATAACGAAAATATCGAAATGCAAATGTGAAGAAAATGTACGACTAATATTTTATTTAGACCTAATACTGGATAAAATTTGATAGTAAAACACGGAAGAGTAAAATTATGAATAACAGGCGCATCAACTAGTCTGCAGCGCTACTTTCCACTTTCTTTGGAAAAAAAATTAAAAGGGACCCAATTTGATGGCAGAAGACCATACTGAAGAAGAAAAAACGGCATTAAAAAAAGATGGGGACATAATTAACTTAAAATTTACCCTCCTAAGTCTATTAATATTAGTATCTTTTTTGATTGGTTTATAACATAAAAGATGTTGTCTATCAACATAACCATGCTAAAGAACGAAAAATATAATCTCTTCTTCAGTGAGAGAGTTTTTAAAAGCAAACAAATGAATCCATTTCTTGGATATGACGACATCGCGATCACAATTGTCATTAACATCAACAGCTGAAGCAGCTGAAGACTTTTCATTCCTAGTGCTCACTATTGGTTTCAAAGCACCATTAGCATAATTGAAGTCGAATAGTTCGGATTAACAGAATCACCCGCGGTATCATCAAAGGCAGCAGCTTGAGCAACATTAACAGCGATGTTGATGCGATCTGGCTTAGCAGCAACAATTGGATTGTTTGACATTTGTAACAACAGCCTCAGCATATACTAAGGCAAATTTAATAGCATTGGTAGCGGCGGCAGGTAAAGCAGCAGGAGCAGGATAATCCGCACTCACATTATCAGCAAAAACGGAAACAGCAACGTTGGACGGAGAAGCATTTGTACCAACAACGGTGGCAGTAGTGAGAGTGGAGCTGGCAACAAATGAAGCAGCAGAAAAAGCATTCGATACTGATGCAGAGTTTGCCGTTGTCGGTTAATTTATTCTAAATATTGCAGATCTACGAGCAAGGAATTCGATCATCATACTTCTCAGTGAAGTAACTTCAGCAACGAGGGAATGTAGCAACAAATTTACTTTATTAAAGTAATGATGCTCTAACAAAGGTTCCGCTGATTCCTTTTGTGACTGATCAGTACTTTGTTGGTGCATATTTACAGTGGAAGTACTGATAAGTTGAGCTTTGCACACTATTGGCGACGCAGGCGGCGAACGTATTATTGTTCAGAATGATCCCTGGAATATTTTTCGCGATTGTTCCGTTTCTTTGCACCCGTTAGATTGACCCGCTTTACTAGACACGCAACCAAATTATCATCAACACTTATTTTGTCGCCTTCAAAGTAATCTCCACCAGATGTAATAAACTTATGACAGAGATTTTTCCAGTCCTCGAAACACTTCTCATAAGAAGAAATTGCATTAAAAGCATTTAGCTCCTTCAGTGAATTTCGTTTTATCTCTTCGATCGACTGAAAACGGGTTCCACGGAGTGGCAATTTCTGTTTGCCGAAAGGAAAAACTCACACGGAGCCAAAAAATATTCATTGCGTTTTTGGCTTTAAAGATCTCACCGTCGAGCAAGAACACCTTTCCTACTCAAAATATCCACCAAAATCGTTCGATCGATCTCGCGAGAGATGTGGTGCACTCTTGTCATTTCTCTCAAAATTGCCTGATGATTTTCAAGCACCATATCCTTATTTTCTTACTATTTTCATCAGATGAATAGGCATGTCTTTAACGATCTCTCAACTGTCTTTGAAGGCTTTGTATCTGGCTCTTACATATACTTTAAAATATTCACATTTGTAATGATCACCACTTTTTGGTGGTCTCTTGGCGTTTATTAACCTATATATAGTATTTAGAAAATTCTTTCATGAAACATCTTGAAAGAATATATCATCTTATCTATACTTTACAAATACAATTTTAAAGACATCATTGGCTTTATCCGAGAACTCAAGACGTCTGCTTGTGCAACACACATATATATCATAAGTCAACCGAAGTTAGCACTCACTAAGCGCAACAGCTCAGTCAATAGCTTTCCAACAGAGTTGATCAGGAAGAGCATTTGAGCACAACATACGTGGGCAAATATTGGTATATGTTTTTCAAAAGTATTTGCAGTTCGGATGTGAAAGTGTGTTCACTTTATTTATTTACACATGCGAATTCATATTCCATGAAATTGTAAAAGAAATGCTAGCAGCAAAAACTTGATTCAATCCGTTGGGGAGTTATTTCTACAACTTACTGGTGACGTAGAAGCAACGTCAAGTGATAAAATTCCAAGCAAAGTGTTTTTAGACAGCTTTTATGTTATTGGTATTTTATGTTCATTCAAGTCTGTATACTCTATAAAGGTGTACGAGTATGTTTATAGTAGAAATTCTCTCACATACATTTAAAGTTTCTAAGTAACAAATATGCTTTATACATTACTCATGCCGTATATTAGTAAAAGTAAATCAATTGAAATGAAAGCTCATTTTAAGATTTTGGTACATAAAGACTGAAGACTAGACCCCTATAACTAACAGGGCTTATGTACGTGGAGGTACTACCCTGGCTTTAATCCTGACAGGTTGCAAGAGTTTGAAATGTTTGCTTCTACTCGAACTTTGCTCTTCTTCTTTTGTTTCCAATTGACTTTATGGCTCTTTATGGGATTATTGTTGCTGGCACCTTTGGGATTACCAAACTTACATCAAAAACTAGAAACTTACCTAGAGCGACGCAAATAAAATCGTCTTTAAATAAATAAAAGTGACTGGATGCAAAACTACAAACAGTACGGCATTGCTACGCAGAAAAGGTGCAAATTGGGAACATAAGTTCAGTGACTACATGATATAAATATTAAAAGAAATAAAAAAACAGAATGGTAGTGGTATTAATAAGTTAATAGACGTAGGACCTGATTTTCTTGATTTAGTCATTTACTCAAATGATCTGAAAAGTCGTTGGCATAACAATGCGGTTTAGTTTTGAGCTCGTCCTCCAATAGGACTAACCGTAATATTGTTTAATGATTGCTTTGCCATCGTCGAGGTAGTCGCTAAAAATTTACCATGACTTTGAGAATTTTAGCAAAACTGAGAAATCAGTACAACATTGTTATTTAAGTGTCAAAAACGTTTGGCCTTATCGATGATCAAAAACACAAATTTTCACAAGAACGAAAACGCTAAGCAGCACTTTATACTCTCACAATTTTCAGGGATCAAAAATAGGGACATACTTTCAGGTGTTAGCAAAACTTTATATCAAATAAGTAAGAAAGCGTTAAGTTTGGGTGTAATATTTTAAGCGAATCTTGGAATATTTGGTAGCCTAATCATACTAATACTGTATTATAAATGCGAATGTAAGTTTGTTTGTTACGCTTTCACGCAAAAACTACTTAACCGATCATTATGAAACTTTGTTCATATACTCCTGAGGGTATTAGAAGTAAAACAGGCTACTTTATATTAAAAAAAAAATTTTTAAGAAAGATAAAAAAATTGTTTGTCAAAAAATCGTCAAATTTAGCTACTTTAGCATTACAGTAACGAAGTTTCAACCATGAATACTGTAATACCGTCCCACTGTATTACCGGCGGTGACGACAATATCTAATTCAATTGAATATATGTACATAGTTTCAACTGTTTCTAATTTTTCTATATTTATTGTTATTTTCTTCTGTCGTCACATGCAGTATAAAACTATTCAAATTTTTGAGGTAATCAGTAATTTTTGTGGTTAGCAGTCACTTTATTATTATAGATCTTACTCGCTGATGTTAATTATTACTCTGCTTTTCTTAGAAACTGCCTCGGAAGCGGAAATCTGGTATATCCAAAATTTCATCGCGGGCCCGTGCCGCAAAAGTTGCACGAAATCAAGAAACTTCGGCTCACGCAGAGCAAACAAGACAAAAAGTTTTGAGAGCAGCTGAAACGCCTCTTCAGGCACGAGGTCGTTTAGAAAGACAAGCTGCATTGCAGACAACTAGAAAAGCGATAGAAACACCAGAACAATCGCAGGTGAGAAGACTTGCGAGATAGTACAGATATAATGGGAGGAATGGTAGTTTTATTGGCTGGTGATTTCCGTCAAACCCTCCCAGTGATTCAGAGGGGGACACCAGCAGATGAAATTCAAGCGTGCATTAAATCATCACGCTTATGGTCGACAGTTGAAAAACTCCACCTGAAAACGAATATGAGAGTGCATCTTCTTAATGACGTGGATTCAGGATTTTACGCAGAAATGTTGTTGAAAATTGGTGATGGTTGTTTAGATGTTGACGTTGAAGGCTATATATTACTGTCAAGATAATTTTATAATTTAGTAGAAAGTGATGTGGATCTCATTGCTAATGTTTTTCCGGAATTGCATCAAAGTTTGTGTAGTGATCAGTGGTTGTGTGCAAGAGCAATATTAGCACCAAGAAATGAAATTATTAATAAGATCAACACTGACATTTTAAATGAGGTTCAAAGAGAAATGAAAAAATATTTGTCAATGGATACAATTATAGATACGGAACTAAGTACTTCATATCCTGTGGAATTTTTAAATTCACTTGAACTATCGGGTGTACCGTCACATAAACTTCAATTGAAACTAAATGTACCAGTAATGCTTATGCGAAATCTAGATGCTCCTCGGCTATGTAATGGAACAAAGCTTCGGATAACAAAATTGGGACAGAACATACTTGATGCTACTATTTTAACAGATATCAATAAGGGAAATAGTGTTATAATACCTCGGATACCAATTATTCTCACTGACCTTGCATCCCAATTTAAAAAGGTTCAGTTTCCCGTCAAGCTTAGCTTTGCTGTTACTATAAACAAGAGACAAGGACAAACATTACAGGTAGCAGGAGTGCATTTAGAAAACCCATGCTTCTCTCATGGTCAACTTTATGTAGCCTGTTCACGTGTATCTAATGCCCAGAATTTACACATATTTGCACCCGGCGCGAAAACTTATAACATTGTCTAACAAAATATCCTAGATCAATACTTTGTATTTTATTTTTTTAAATTGTTAGAATTCAGAATTATTTGTTTTTGTTACGGTGAAATATATTTCAACATTTGTTGTTGCATTTCAATACGCATATTTTAAGGTGTTGAAACTTCTTTGTCTGTAGTAATTTTTAAAAATTGTTGATCTCAGCCAAGCAATAAAATTTAGTCATCATTTTGACTCATTTCTATTATTATACCCTTACCCTTTATCTCTCATACTTATTTAATGGCTCCAATACGTGTATAGCTCACATATTTATCTATACTTTCGGCAAACCGTCAGCTATATGCGTTGAGGTCCACATATTCGGTATTTTGGAAGTTTTATGGATTTAAGATGACATACATTTAAACACGCTTTGTGTAATCAATTGTATTCAATCCGTATATATATATTTTTGCAAGTGTACTCTAGGGTAACAGTACCAGATGGAATTTCAAATGAAGGTAAATTGGAAGTAAGCGTGGCTGTGATCCGATTTCGCACATTTTCAAAACATAACATAAGAATTTCAGGGTTAAGCACCAATTAACAATATGCTCAAAATTCATAGATTAACTGCTGAGAGATGTACTATTTTTTTTTTTGCCATATCTTTTAATTAACAATAAGTTACAAAATCTTAAATCTATTTAAAAACTAGACAGGCTCAAGCAAGTGATTGAGCTGTTTTGGTGATACGTTGCTCCGTAGTACGCGGGCATATCTCTTCTTTTAAGGCGTGTTGGATCGCAGGAAGGTACCAAAGCATTAGCCAAAGTGTTTGTGTGATCTCGGAGTTTAGATATATATTTAATTCTGCTATCTTCTACTTCTTTCTTTACCATAGGAATACCAAGGTCTTTATGGATATTTTCATTACGCATGTACCACGGTGAACAAGTAATTGTTATAAGCATTTTCGATTGGAGCCTTTGTATTGTATCAACATTAGTTGCACAGGTCGTACCCCGCACTTGAATGCCATACATAAAATCGGCTTTATGACCGCATTATATAAAAGCAGTTTGTTGTTTGAGCTAAGTTTGGAGTTTTTATTTAAAAGCTTATTTAAATTTGCGGCTCTTATCTTCATGCAAGTACTATATTTCACATAAAGTTGGGCCGTGCTGTGCCGATTTTCCAATTTTCACACCGGTTCTTATAAATCCTTAAACATATTGGTTGTATAACTGTATGCATTTCACGTATTTATTTATATGGAGAGTTGGCGTGGTTGTGGTCCGATATTTCCCATTTTAACATTGCATGAAAAAGTTCCAAAAATAAATTTCCTAAACAAATTTGGTTGGGTTTGTCGCCGTTCATACTGAGGGTATAAATGTAATGAAAGATATGACCTACAAATTCCATGGAGATGCTAATGACGTTAACTAACCCAATAAAATCAATTTTACGCTCACCAAGCAAAATTTCTAGAATTTAGACATTGTTTTCATGCGTTACTGTCTCTAATGATCTTTCTGATTAGGGTGAATAATTTGTCCTGGTATTATTACGATGAAACTCAAAAAACCTGTACTTTACCCCTGAATATGTTGGGACAGATTTACTTTTATATTTATTTATTTGCTACTAGTGGCTTACTTCTTCTTCTTCTTCTTCTTCTTCTTAATTGGCGTAGACACCGCTTACGCGATTATAGCCGAGTTAACAACAGCGCGCCAGTCGTTTCTCCTTTTCGCTACGTGGCGCCAATTGGATATTCCAAGCGTAGCCAGGTCCTTCTCCACTTGGTCCTTCCAACGGAGTGGAGGTCTTCCTCTTCCTCTGCTTCCCCCGGCGGGTACTGCGCCGAATACTTTCAGAGCTGGAGTGTTTTCGTCCATCCGGACAACATGACCTAGCCAGCGTAGCCGCTGTCTTTTAATTCGCTGAACTATGTCAATGTCGTCGTATATCTCGTACAGCTCATCGTTCCATCGAATGCGATATTCGCCGTGGCCAACGCGCAAAGGACCATAAATCTTTCGCAGAACTTTTCTCTCGAAAACTCGCAATGTCGACTCATCAGTTGTTGACATCGTCCAAGCCTCTGCACCATATAGCAGGACGGGAATTATGAGCGACTTATAGAGTTTGGCTTTTGTTCGTCGAGAGAGGACTTTACTTTTCAATTGCCTACTCAGTCCGAAGTAGCACCTGTTGGCAAGAGTAATCCTGCGTTGGATTTCCAGGCTGACATTGTTGGTGGTGTTAATACTGGTTCCTAAATAGACGAAATTATCTACAACTTCAAAGTTATGACTGTCAACAGTGACGTGAGTGCCAAGTCGCGAGTGCGACGACTGTTTGTTTGATGACAGGAGATATTTCGTCTTGCCCTCGTTCACTGCCAGACCCATTTGTTTTGCTTCCTTGTCTAGTCTGGAGAAAGCAGAACTAACGGCGCGGGTGTTAAGGCCGATGATATCAATATCATCAGCATACGCCAGCAGCTGTACACTCTTATAAAAGATGGTACCTTCTCTACTAAGTTCTGTAGCTCGAACTATTTTCTCCAGAAGCAGGTTGAAAAAGTCACACGATAGGGAATCGCCTTGTCTGAAACCTCGTTTGGTATCGAACGGCTCGGAGAGGTCCTTCCCGATTCTGACGGAGCTTTTCGTGTTGCTCAGCGTCAGTTTACACAGCCGTATTAGTTTTGCGGGGATACCAAATTCAGACATCGCGGCATAGAGGCAGTTCCTTTTCGTGCTGTCGAAAGCAGCTTTGAAATCGACGAAGAGGTGGTGTGTGTCGATTCTCCTTTCACGGGTCTTTTCCAAGATTTGGCGCATGGTGAATATCTGGTCGGTTGTTGATTTTCCAGGTCTAAAGCCACACTGATAAGGTCCAATCAGTTTGTTGACGCTGGGCTTTAATCTTTCACACAATACGCTCGATAGAACCTTATATGCGATGTTGAGGAGGCTAATCCCACGGTAGTTGGCGCAGATTGTGGGATCTCCTTTTTTATGGATTGCGCATAGCACACTTAAATTCCAATCGTTGGGCATGCTTTCGTCCGACCGTATTTTACAAAGAAGCTGATGCATGCTCCTTATCAGTTCTTCGCCGCCGTGTTTGAATAGCTCGGCCGGCAATCCATCGGCCCCGCCGCTTTGTTTTTCTTCAGACGGGTAATTGTTATTCGAACTTCTTCATGGTCAGGCAATGGAACGTCTGCTCCATCGTCGTCGATTGGGGAATCGGGTTCGCCTTCTCCTGGTGTTGTGCATTCACTGCCATTAAGCAGGCTGATAAGTATTCCCTCCATAATTTAAGTATAGTGGCTTACTATATCTGGAAAATCATTCTTAACAAAAACGGCATAAGTTGTGTATCTTTGAAAACGGTCATCTGATGTGAGTGTGACCCCAACTCCAATAAGTTTAAGATTATGCTCTGCTATCAACCCACTTACCTTTTATATAATTAAAATATAAAATCATCACTATTAAGTATTGTATGTGACTTTAAAAGTCAATAAAATAATATATAATGTGGCGTGGTCGAAGCATAAATATTTTTTTTTATGTTTATATTCGTTAAATTTTCTTATTGCCTGACTTTGAAAAGGGTCGCCGCACACAGATCGCGTGCCTGGAAAATTGATTTGCAAATAAAGCGAATAAAAATTTCAATTTTTTTAAATTTTACTGAAGTGGAGAAAATACTATTACAACCATTATGATGACGACCTTCATATTTGCGTACACAGACGTTATTTTTTGATGACTATGCCAAACGTGAACCGAAATAAAACTTGACCGTACATCATTAGTGAACTGAATTGCTTAACGCCACTCAAACGCCACTCACGTGCGAATATAAGCCAGTTGGTGTGTATGTGGTTAAATATGTAAATACTTAAAATATTTTTATTGCAGGAAAGGGATTAAAAATTTACATTTCGGACTTGCTTAAAGCTGTCAGTTGGTAAGCTAATAATTCATTATAGAGTTGACCTTTCGTTTGTCCGTTGGTCAAGGTCTTTATATGAACATCTCTATATAAATATATATATGATACACGAGTATTTGATTTATTATTGCCAATGCAATTTCAATTATATTTTCGAGTCTCGTAATAAGGCGGAAAAGTGTGCTTATAAATGGGAAATTACACATATAATGAGTTAAGAGTACAAATTACGACGATTACATACCCTTTCATAATTACCGCTTTCAGACATAATAATTTGAATACTTTAAGCAGCTTATAGTCATTGTAATATTTACAGCAATTTTAATTAATATTTATAGCAATTTTAATTCACCCGTGCTCATTAAATCAATATTTTAGATAAGTTAAATAAATCATAATAAAGTAAAAGACAGAAGTAGGCGCTAACTTCAGCCACAACCGGAGTCTACAAACTTTTAATACTAAAATATAACTTGAAAATAATTTCAAAGTCATCTCAATTAACAGAAATTAGTTTATTCGCCCATGAACATTACACAGCATCAGACAACCAAAATGACGCAAAAATGGCTAACGGAACCTCCAAATTTTATTGAAAGATTTCACACATTGAGTGATAGAGTTAATACTATGGTTGAAGTCCTTAAATGCGATACTGACAACCTTCGAGAAGATCCGAACTTTTCGAGCCGTGTTTTGTTCAACGATGAGGCGCTTCAATGGGTATGTAAACTATCAAGATTGCCGCATTTGGGACGAAGAGCAATCTGAAGAAATTCAAGAAGTGCCATTTTATCCAGAAAAAAACAATGGTTTGGTATGGAATCATCGGATCATATTTCTTAAAAAATTATGCCGATGAGAACGTAACTGTCAATGGCGACCGTTATCGTGCCATGGTAACCGACTATCTAATGTTTGAAATTGAAGTTCGTGTCATTTGGTTTCAACAAAACGGCACCACTTTCTACTCATCACATCAATCAATACATTTATTGAAAAAACACTTCGGTGAGCAGATAATTTTACGTTTTAGGCCGGTCGATTGACCAACAAGATCGTGTGATATCACACCGTTAGACTCTCTCCTGTGGGCCTTGGAGCAAAACATCAGAATGTCATTCACCAGTTACCAGTCGAAATGTTCGAACTGTTCATCGAAAATTGGACTCGACGGGTGGACCATCTGAGACTTAACCGCGGTCAACATTTGAAGGAGATAATATTCAAAACATAAATGCCAAAGAATGTTCTTTCGAATGATAATAAACATTCCCCATTAGACTTGAGGTTTTTGTGTTTTTTCTTTAAAAGAGTAGTGAACCTCGAAATGGATAACGCTATACATGTGGCTTAAGGAGTAAGATTCTAGTAGTTGAAGGTTTTGGAAACATTGTCAATCTCTGTGAATTTATTTAAAAAAATTTGAACAGAAATACTTCGACCGGTGTCATTTCCACGCAGGTATTACGTATTTTTTTACTGTTTAACATATTCGATGATGTTACATAAATGTGTAAAAACGACAATGCCTTTAAGTGCGCTGCTTGCGTGATCTTTGGTATAATATTTCTGAAATAATTCACTTTGCTTTTTAATCAGAATTAGTATCAAATTTCTCGTTTTATACCTCAAGAATACCTCAAAACTGTCTTTATAAACTTTTCATGTCTACATTGAGAATTAAAAGTTCAATCCTATGTGTTTTTCGATTGTTATTAGGCAAATGATAATTAAAAAAACAAGCGCTTCAAGTTTTCATAATGAAAGTAGAAGACTTCTTGAGCCTTAGATAATAAATTCCTTCATGTAGGAGTAGGTGGAGTCCTTAAAGAAGACATTTTATATTTAATTTTATTCATAATATTGGTATACCAAGCAATTATCAGGCCAATTGTCCTCTCAACTTGTAACTCAACAACTTAGTAGACTTGATTGAATATCTGATCTTCTGCAATCTGCCGATTGTGCTTTACCATGTTGTGAAGATGCCCTGTGTTGATACCCTATGTTGATCTTCATAATATTACTGAGTTCGCTCGTACTTAACAGCAGCCGAACTCATTTTGTGGTATGTCCTGTGTTGCAAAGTACAAGTACAGCTTAAAGAAACTACATTCCTGGCTAATTCCGATTGGAGCAATTTCATTTTATACCTACTTGATTTGGCTGGGCATTTAGATAATATTTTTCCAGTTTTCCACTGCAAATAGAAAGTTAATAGACTTGCTGGTTGAAGCAAAAATCAACATGGTCTAGCCTGAAAGACAGAATTATACTTGTATTGCTACAAAAGAAGCCCGCTCCTGTTCCTGTTTCACCAGCCAACCTTAAAGATCTCCTTGTCGAGTCGGAGTACTAATTCATTGATAAAGGTGAGCCAAAGCAAGATATCTCCTTACGGTATGCCACAAGTGATCTCGTTAGATATTTTTATATCATGGACAAATTAATGAGGACAGCCGTTACTGATTAATATCAAACGAATAGACAAAGAGTACAGCCGTATTTGCATTGTTAAAATCACATAAAAATCGTGTTAAAATCGCTGGCATAGGTGCAATATTGTAGACAAATGTATAAATATTTTTTTCAGGAGACGAAAATTGCCATTATTTTTTAAACCCGCTTTGTATGTTATTCTATATAGGTAAATTTATGGTTAAGTTTCGACCATTTTTCAATTTTAATATGATATATTTAATGGTGCTTGATTTATATAATGTAAAGTCCGATTCTCGTAACATAAATACATCAGGATATTTTCGGGTACCAAACTTAGTTCAAGTTGGTCAAGCAATTGTTGAGATATGGGATTTTACTTACAATAAGCGCCACCACCCATATTGTAAAATTTTCAAAAAATTAAGATTGAAGAATCATTTAAATAATTTTTTTGTCGATTGGTACAAAATAAATGCATAGTAATGGAATTAAATTTGGGTTGTTTTTGTTATTTGTGAAGCAAACTCTCTGCACCAACTTTACCTACAACAAAAATATGAGTAAGTAAGGGGCACTTGAGCATAATTGGAATACACGAGTAGATATTATAACGGCTGCCTCTGCACAGAAGCTAGTTCTAATTATCGTCTCAGTCCGTGCAATAATAGTGCACAAAAGAAACAAAAGTTAAGAAAGAAATTATTGTGATAGGAATCTAAGCCAACTTGATAAATGAGACTCATAATTTAGAAGTAGACTGTGCAAAAATTTTGATTTGGAAGCGTTTGCATGGAAGCATAAGTTAATGGTTTTGTCGCAAAATATAATTAGCAAAAGTTTATTCAAGGATTGTAAGATTGTCGTTGTTTGCAGTAGTATCAAAGTGAGATAAGCTTGTAATGCATATACGTAGGTTGCTTTTAAATTTCGGGAGAAAACCGAAACAAATATTAATCTTCGAAAATCGCTTTATTGCTTTTCTAAATATCCACCAATAAAATATACACACTTTTGCATGCGTTTGAACTAATTGTCGAGCACTTCTGCCACTCTGTTTGAAGAATCTCCAAATATCAACGGCCTCTTAAGGAGTCCAAAAACCATATAGTCATCAAATCGATATTTTGACTGCTCAAAAATGTAGTTCTTTCTGTCGATGTGTGAGAGCTTGCAATGACGTAGTGAGGAGTGTTCCAACTTCGGTGCTTGGTTTTCATGATTTCTTGAAAGGCTGTTAGTCGCCGCTTCTTTTCGTAGAATTTTTGAGCATTACCCCTGTCAGCCAGCTTGTCAAGCTCTTCGTACTCACGCGTTTCGGCCTGTCTCATTTTTTGCCTACAAATGCGTCTTGCTTCGCTCTTCAACTCTTGGTATCTATCCCAGCCCACACGTGTTGTGGTCGATTGCAACGTTGCGAGGTAGGCAGTCTACTTTCTCTCCACTGCGATACGACACTCCTCATCGTACCTGCAGTTCTTTTGCATTTTCCGGAAACCAATGGTTTCGGTTGCAGCTGTTCGTAAGGAACTTTAAATGCCAACCCACTTTTTCCTTATACCGAGTTGCTGATGAGTGCTCTCGAAGAACAGGAGTGTAAGTCGAGTAGAAAATCGTTCAGTCTCGAAGTCGAACCTTCCTTGTGTTTGCTGACGTGCTCTTTTTGCAGTGCACAGTTGCACAGAGGCAGGTGCGTATCCCTTCAAAGTTGATCAGCCTCAACCCATTTGGGGATGTTTCCTCGTGCAGGCTGAATTTACCGACTGTTATCCCACGGATATCTTTTTTGCCCACCCTGGTATTAAAATCGCGAAGCACGATGGCGGGGGCTGCTCTCATAGTTGCGTTCCAAGCGCACATAAAAGACACCTTTGGTCACATCATCCTTCTCTTCCATCCGGTCATGGGTGCTAATCAGCGATATGTTGAAGAATTTGGCTTTGATGCGCGTTGTGGTTCATTCACCAAGGTGAATGCCAGTTCTCGGCAACGGAGTCTCTCTACTCCACGAATCACACACCGATTTACGCCCCTTTATATGGGCACTGTAGTAAATACCACAAGGACCTACTCACCTCAGTCCTTGTCCCGTCCATCGCATTTCTTGGAGGGCGGTGATGTCAACCTATACTCCAACATCAGCCAGCTGGTCAGCGGTACCTTCCCAATTAAGTTATGCCAGGTAGATGCGCTGAAATCGTAATTTTTAGCACGTTTGCAGAGTCGTCACCAAAAAGGGGATCTTTTATCCGAGGCTGTTTTCTTCTGTTCATTGGTATAGTTTTTTAAGTGCGGGTGCCAAACCCAACGGGAGGGATGGTTCGCCTTCTCACTTTAGCTCGCCTTCAAACGGATGTTCTTAGTCTACCCAGAGGATACTTGGTCAAAGACCAGAAGTCGTGAGCTGCTTGAGCCATATGTAAAAGAATCGTTACTGGCTCCCAAGTGAATGGCGCTCAAAGAACTTACCTCACTTGCGTGAACTTCTACACATGACTCCATCCTCCATTACACAAGAATACGAATTTACTCTTTGAAAGAGTGAAATGTACAGTACTTGACTTGTACAGTAGTGTAAGTAGTCATTTAGTAAGACTAACTTAATATTGCCAAGTTGAAACTAGAAACAGCAGTTATGAAATAGCGAACGTCGGTCTAACTTTTCAAACGAAAGTGTTGGCTGCTATGGAATGCACAAAATTAAAATGTTTTGTTTTTTTTGTTCTGAAAATAACAGAATTATCTGCGTCTTTAGCATGTACAGTGAAATCACTGTTTAACTATCTTGTTCTTCTTTCTTTTTTTTATGTACACACATAAAACAACACATGACTGAGCTGGGGTAAGATGTGCATTAGTGTTTTTGTATACTTTTGTTCTAACGTTTCGGACGTATTTGCGCAATCTTCAGAATTTTTCATTTTGAAGAAATTGTTAAAATTCTGTTACACTCCCTTATGTCTTATCAAGTCACTGCGTCGCGGCACACAACGTTATACCAGAGAACATAAAACAAATTAGAAACATATATGTACATATATGTGTAAAGTATGTACTCTTGCAACTTATGTGTGCACCGCCAACATGTTGCTTGTACGGACGGCAATTTTGCACAAGTTGCGGAGACGTTTCAACTAAACTGTCGGCACTGCGAAAAAGCCTCGAAAAAGTACTCGTGGAGACCAGTTAGTGCGAGAAACTAATATACGTATGTACTTGAATCTTTTGGTAGTATTTATGTTTATGTTTTTTTTTTTTTTAATTCCTAAAAATTTTTTTATGTGATAGTGAGCCTTCTAAGTTCAGTTATGAAAACCGCATTCAATTTGAGGAACAGATAAATCTACGTTAAAGTGCTCATATTTGTTGAACGAATCAAAGGCGTGACTGTTTTTGATATTAAAATTGAACTGTAAGAAAAAGCGATTGTAAAATCTTTAGAATTTTTAGAACACAAAATTTTAACCTTAAGATTCTGGTTTCGGTAGTATTTAAAAATCTAAATCTAAAATTAAATCTGGATCACTTATGCGAATTACGGTATCCACATGTACTTGTGCGCTGATTTTAAATTATTTATAATTTTTTAAGAGTTTTGGCTATATATTTTACTCGCTTTACTGTACTTTCCACGGAGAATTAGCGTTTTGCTTTTAGCATAAATTTGTGAAGACCATTAATTTCGTTCACTTTGTGCATGAGTATTTGCCGCAAGTTTGTAGTATATGTATGTAGGGTTGTATGTAAAAGAAATTAGGTTTTCTGATATATCATGAAACAGCTTTGTACAGAATATCAAAAAGTAGATATTTCACTGTAGAACACTTCACATTATTATGGCTGCTGGTACATGTTATTCTGATAGCCAGTGGATAAGGGAATTATGAATTATGACCATGCCAGTGGGTGGTAAAGCGAAACCGGTATTAAGGAGAGTTTTTGAAATATATGTAATTCTTATACATAATAGACAAAATTGCAGGGCGTTCCAGGTTTTATATGTGTATATTACAGTATCTAAGAGAGAACATTACACATAAAAATGGAGAAAATGATGCAGCTTTCATAAAAACACGTAATTATATTTTAGTATGCAATAATATTTCCAGTACTTAAGTATTTTGTTCGTCAACAGAAATGATGCCACTGTCCATTTTATATTACTTATAGGTATACTTACAATCACTTAAATGTGATAAACCGCGTGCAATTACAATTTTTATATTAAATGTTGAAAGATCGAATAATTATTGTACAAAGTTTGAAAGTCGGTTCAGAAATTTGAAAGTCTTTATATTAAGTACATAATGTAGAGGCATTGACCATATTTTATGCCTTTTCTGGCACTAGAATATATTGTTGCATGAAAAATACGTACTCTAGGTACTGGTTTACGGGGTTGGTTAGTTATAATCCGTTTAAGGACACAATTTTTGCTGGGTTTTGTGCAGATATTATCATTTAGTGCTTAATTTTTATGCTGTAAAGTGAAAGAATCATATGGAATTAAGAAATGTTATATATGGCGAGTGGCTTGGTATTAGGCCGAATTCGCCCACTTTTGCCACTAGCTATTTAAATTTGTTTTCTAAATTTAATATTATAAGACTCATCTTAACACCTTTCAGACTCCCACCATTTTTTATTTTTTATCAAATTCACCTTTATACGCAAGTTCATTTTACTAGCTTTATTTTATATACTTTAAATTAAAAAGGTGAAAAAAGTCTTTTGTGAATTTACTACAACATTGCGGTATGATTTAAAACCACAACGCTGACATATTGCTCTTTTCGCAAAAATTTACTCATTTTTAACAACTTATCTACCAAGCGTCACAGAATTCCTTCGAAGTTTTATGCATAATAAAATAAAGAAGAATTTGTTGAAAAAAGAGTATGTGAATGCGAATGAATAAGCGCAAAACTAGAGTTGCATATACGATACATTAGAGCGGTTCGATTTACAGTGAGAGAAATTTTCTAAGCATCATTCCGAACAACTTTGCTAAGAGACTATGAGTCTAAAACCGGTTTCGAGCCAGAAATTTTTACGGCGAAAATCTTTAAGTATCATACAAATTTGTTCGTCAGTTCCCAATCTCAATGTAATCCATTATGAATTGTTCTTGATCCGCTTGATCTCGCGTTCACTGGCTCTTATACAAACTAACCGATCAAATGAAGTTGTTCTATGGAAATTTAAGCCCCTTCTAATGGCAAAAACATTTTTGAATCTGAAAAACAAAATTTCATTGCATTTAATAATGTGATTATGAATAAAATATATACAATCAACGGGTATTTTTATTTTTTTTGCGGGGCTTCAATTGTCTAATACTTTTAATAAAGACCGAGTCTATAACAGTAGCAAATGATTTTATCTACATTATTAAGAAAAAAAGCTATTACGAACTTGTAAAACAAATTGTGTAACAAATATATTTCATACACTAAAATATTTAAAAGTTGCAAAAAATGGTTTTAAGGTGTTATTGATAACAGTTTTTGAGGCAAATAGACTTAATTTCGTCAAAACGATATTATGCTGAAAACGATCGTGATCGCAGGCCAAACCGACACATCTTAATTTACTTCATACTTCATACACCTCTGGCAAGCGATTTTTGAGATAGTAATTGTAATACTATGTAATATTGATTTTTAACGCTCGAAGAGAGTTTGGTTTTTTTGCTTAAGACGAATGACTTCAAATAATCTCAGAAGAGGTAGTCTAATGGTGATACATCACAACTTTTTGGAGGCCATTCAATATCACAATTTCTTGAAATAATCGAATATCCAAGCTTTACTCGCAATAATTCGGTTGTTGTAGCGCCGTTTTTTAAGAACCAGATGTTGTCAAGATTAACAAAAAAGTAGGTTATCACCGATTTATACCGCTCTCAATTGTCAGTAACGGTGTCACCAGCTTCATTTCGAAAGCCGCACGGACCGATGATTCCACGAGACCAAAATCCAAACCAAACTGTCAATTTAGGTGAATGTAAAGGTGTTCAAGAATAACTTCTGCATGCTCTTCGCACCAGAATAGACAGTATTGTTTATTCACCGCACCACTTAGATAAAAGTGAGCCTCATCGAAGAAGATGATTTTCTTATAAGAAATCGTTCTCGTTTTCAAGTTGTTTCAAAGCAAAACCAAACCAAATTCACAACATTTACGGTGATCTAGGTTCTTGAATGAGAACAAATGTATAACCAAATCTTTTCTCAAATCCCATTTCTTGAGCACTTCTTGATATCGACAAATTGCTGTCTTCAGCAACACTTGACTGAACGGGAGCAATATTTTTTATTACCTCGAGCGGTTCTTTCTCTTTTTGGCACTTGAATCGGGTGTGAAGAAAATGTAAGCTGGAAATTTTCAACAATGCGACGAATAGCGAGCACCATAAAATGGAAAAAGCGCACGAAAACTTGCAATTGGACAACGATTATATTGATAATAAATTTGAATAATTTGTAAACGTTGTTTATGCGTAAATCTTTCCATGATGAAATTGTAAATGAAATGAAAAGAAATTGCATGTCAGGACATATGTATTAAAAATGGCCAAAACGACAATTCGAAATCATATCTCTCTATTGGAAAAGCCGGTATTTTCATTGAATTCTACGGGGATTAATTCTAAAGAATGGTCATGCAATCAATACTCCGTCATTTGCTGAGTCGAGAGTCTAAGGAACTGCATGACGTCTGCTTGTGCAAACACACTTTCTTTATTTATTTATATCATAAGTCAATCGAAGTTAGCACTCACTAAGCGCAATTGCTCAATCACTAGCTTTCAAGCAGTGCATTTGAGCCCCACACACATCCGTAAATACGTGTACACATATTGGTTTGTATTTTTCAAAAGCGTTTGCAGTTCGGATGTGAAAGTGTGTTCACTTTATTTATTTACACATGCGAATTCAGATTCCATGAAAATGTAAAAGAAATACAAGCAGAAAAAAGTTGATTCAATCTGTTGGGAAGTTATTTCAACAACAATCCTGGTGAAGTAGAAGCAACGCCGAGTGATAGAATTCCAGTCAAAGTGGTTTAGAATGCATTGGGTATTTTATGCTCATTCTGATTTTTATATGTACAAAAACAAATTTTGTTCTAAGTGGTAAATGTTGCAACGTAGTTGAATAATCACTACAAATTTTTGTTATCTCCCTTCTGCTCTACTCATGTCATGGGTAAATAAAACTAGATATCTCGATCTAAGAATCTAAGAGTACATATCTACTACAGTTATAAGTTTTAGTAGTGTTGATTGCCATATTTCTGACCAATAAAATTATTTTGAATGAACAAACTATTGCACTGAATATTAATTAATTTAGTTATGCAACTTCCTTAGGCTATTGTCAGCTTTCATTGTTTTCAATGTGCATTTTAAGCCACAAAAGGAAGATAATAACGCTCTTTCATAGCTATATTTGCCGAGCTTACCCTCTTTGTATCATACAAAAGACAGGAATAAAAGAAAAACGTATGCGCAAATTTGCAGAAGTTCTTGGGGATACGCAAAGGACGGTTTTAGGGATTCAAACCCGACACAATTGTAAATAATAAGCTGAGATAAATAGATGAAGATTGCACCGCGACTTTAGGTCTATTAGGCCCCCTCCTAAATCATAACGACCAACCTAGCTTCAGCATATTAAAAAATTCCAATATACTGCTAGGTGCTAGTGGCCCATTTATTTATTTGAACACATGAATCCAAAGGCCTTTATCTTGCATCTGCAGACTATCTTCCTTTCCTTGCGAATCCCTCCATTATGATATGAAGGCCCACCGCTATGAAAGGTTCAGGTCCTACCATGTTAGTGGATGCTGCTGAGCGGGCGAGCTCATCAGTCAGTTCATTCCCAGCTACACTTGGTTACGTTCCGCAAGACTATTCAACCGCTCTCTACACTCCTGCGATTTGATTTTGTGTAGTTTTTTAAGTGTTCAAGTCAGGGTCGCTAAGGAGAATCGTAGCAATCTGTATGAGTGTGACAAAGTGCGCTCGTGTGCCGGTATGTCAAAGCGCGTATCTCGCATTGCATTTCTGTCTCATGTCGAATGAATTAATTTACTTGCTACCGCTAGTAGGTAGCGGTCGCAAAGTCATACGAGTATAACCACGGAATCAGTTATTTAACGCTGTCTTTACGATTCAAAGCGTACTTTGATTGTACCACAGTGAGATCGTTGCTCTTACTTGGACGATTACACTGGCCTACAAAAAAAAATTTTTGGTTTGGTGCAGCTCTGTGCGCATCAGTAGTCGGTATAGTAGGTAGGATGAACCACATTCTTGCTACCACATGTTTTTTTTCTTCTTTCTTATGAACAAGAGCTGATATGGAAAATGTGACTTGTTTTCTCGTATCAACTCACAAAATACATCCAAAATCAGATATAAAATTTTAGGCACCAAAATGAGTGTAGGCCAGTGTTATCAATCAATTGAGAAGACGACGGCTATGAACGTCATATTACCTTCTTTGCTTTCCTTCCTGTTTGTCTGCCAAACTTCACTCGAAGAACGAGTCTAGGCCCTCCACCATTCGACGAGTTACGTGTATATTTATTTATGCAGATCTTTTAAATTTTACATAAAAGATTAACGACTGTGCATAACAATGTTTTTATGGATTCCATGAGATATGTAGGGGCATATGAGGACTGCCGCTTCTATGATTTAAACTCCTCGTACGCTGAAAACTTACTTGTAGAATGCGACTAACGAATAAAGATTGAACGGCCTTGCTCTTCTCAACATTAGTAAAGGTATTGATATTTCGCCCGAAAACATTTTAAAGTAATTATTTTTGTTTTTTCATCACTTTTTTAGCATCCCCTGACATTTGTTGTTGCAAACGCCCCTGCTGCAGTTCATTAGCCTCTCTTTCTCCTCATTTTTGCTTCACTTAGCAAGTCACCCTTTGTCAGATATTCAACACAGCTGTCGAACAAATGATTGATTAGTATTAGCGCCTTTGTGGTCATTTAAGATAATTTGTTGACCTATTTCACGGTTGACCGGTGCTCTATGCACTTTTCCTTTTATTTCTGTTTGCTAAGGCATTGCAATTTAGGTTAAGTAGAAACCGTGAATTTGCTAAGCGAAGCAAACAAAACGAGAAACTGTGGTGCTATTCAAGCAGTCAGGCTTCATATTTAACTCAACAAAAAATTTCCTTATTCTTCCTTGTTTACATCTAAGCATATTACATTTTCTTTTCGCTTCAGTTTCCGCCGCATGAATTCAAACCCATAAAAGCTAAGAGCAACCCTTTACGCGCTCCTTTGCTCTTATTGAACGCACAGCAACAAGAAAAAACCTACACAGACCGACGCAAATAAAATTTGCTTTATGAACCACGTGACCACATGCAAAATTACAAAAAGTAAAAGGAGTAGAACTATGCAGAAAAAGCACAATTTGCGAACATAAGTTCAGTGACTACATGAAAAGAATGGTGAAACAAGCAGAATGCATACATATGAACGGGATGGCTATAAATAACTTTCAAGGGACAAATTAGCAAGTAAATAAAGGGTGATTTTTTTCGAGGTTCCAACTTTTTAAATAAAAAATACGGAACCTACAACTTTAATAGGGAATGCTTCCTATCTTTCGAAAGAAAATTTGACAACATTAACTTTTTGAATATATTTTATTTCAAATGTTGGCTACGATAATCCATCCGTTGAGGACGTAACGCTGAGATCACGAGCTTCAATTTCAGTCATCAAATAGCGGGATATCATGGCGGAGTATCGGTCGCCAATGTTTCGTTCGGTTAGACGGTAAGAAATATGGATAGATGATTCCACTGGCCCACAAATCACACCAAACCGTTATTTTTCTTGATGAAATGACAGCTCTTGAATCTCTTCAGGTTGGTCTTTGTTCCAAATACCGCAAATTTTGCTTACTTACATACCCATTAAGCCAGAAATGGGCCTCATCGCTGAACAAAATTTGGCTTGAAAACGTCGGATTCTCTTGGAACTTTTCAAGAGCCACGCTTTTAATGTAAAATCTCGATTTAAAGTGCGTCAAGTCGTTCCATATGTCAATCCGAGATTCTCCATGGTCTTCGTGTACACTCTAAGCTATGGCTGCTTATTATCTTCACTGCGTACTGGACGTGGCCTAGTCGGTCGAATATTATCCAATAATAGAATAAATAAAGGAATGGTAGGTCGATTACGTTGACCATAAGTTCAGCGAAGCACGCGAAACACATTTCTTACAGAACGTGAATTCTCGTAGCAAAATTTAACGATTTATAAAGGTTGTTCAGTTGTGAGTCTTTTCATCATGAAATGCCAAACAATACTGAACAAAAATAATATGACAGCTTGACACAACTCACGCGTGATCTGTAAAAAAAAGGTCTATTGGAAAAATTAGCTCTACTTGGAGCGCCCGTTACATAAGTATGTTAAATATAAACTGCACATCTTTCTAATAAGACTATGTCAACTATGTAGAGCAGTTTTCATTGAACCTATTTTACAATTACTTACGGTTCCTCCTTCATCTTTCTTTAAACTCTCAACTTTATATTAAAACTGTGAAAAATAAATATTATTCGTTAATTATCTTCTCTTCATATATTTTATAAATACGTAAATTTATTTAAGAGCAAGCTCTTTCTTAGGCTGGGCATACACTCTAGTAAAACCCTTAAAGTCAACCAAACTAGTTATTACAACTAAGCAACTTTTATCAACAACAAGCCATGCAGTTAGCCAACTCTTTTCAATGCAAGTTACTAATATTTTTCACTTTTGATATCCTGTGGGATGACAATTGTCAGAGTTCGATAAGAAATATTGTATACCAATATAATTTAAATAAAGCTCCCTAAAAAACTTATGTAACTATTTATTTAACCCTGAAAAGAGGTATATTAAGTTTGCCACGAAGTTTGCAATACTTAGAAGAAAATGTCGGAGGCTATTAAATTCATATATAAATTATCAGCGTGAGGAGATGAGTTTAGTTAGCCATATCCGTCAGTCTATATAAAAGTGAATTAGTTCCTCAGCTATTGATGTAAAATATTTTTCATACGTCCGTTTTTTACTAAGCATCTGCTCATTTATTGAAACCGCTGAGATCGGACTACTATAGCACACAAACTGAACGATCAAAATCAAATTCTTGTATGGAATTTTTTTTTTATTCACAAGATAGTTTTTACCAAAAATTTAGTTAATTATTTTCCAAGACTATAACATTTGAAGAAAAGTTTTAGATATGACCATTATATAATATAGCTGTCATACAAACTGGACGATCAAAATCAAGTTCTTATATGGAAACTTATTTATTTGGGAAGGTAGAATAATTAAATTTATACAATGCAGCCGCTTTTAGTTTTAGTCTCAGATATCCGAGTTTAGTCCTATCATTGAATAAAATACATAAATACGTCAAAATAAAAAATCAAACCCTTTCATGCATTATTCTAATATGTAGCTGGTGTTCTGTTGTTCTCCTAACTAGTTCAACTCAATAAAATCAAATTGTAAATTGGTTATTTCTGGACATGTTTGGTTAGCGTTTTATTTGTTAGCCATTTATTTGTAGCAACGCCAGTAATTATTTTACACGTATATTGTGTACTGCTTCTAATTTCCTTGTTATACCTTTCCCCATATATATATGCATACATTTGTATGAACTATAGATTCGCTTGAGTGTATTATTAGCCCTTTCTTGGCAATGCTTTATAAAAACTGAAACTACGCGAGGAAATAAGTTTCTACACTTACATATGTAGATGTGTATGTATATAAGTTATTAATGCACATATACATATTCAGATTCGTATATATATAAAAACATACATATAATGCTTGGCATATGTTATTTATATATATGTAAGTATGATTGTTTTCTAATTGTGGTCTCTAATTGTATTGCTGCATTGCTATGCAAACACCTGTTTGCGGTTGCTTGCTACGCTATAGAGTTTGCAAATGCTGGAACATATCAGTATATACTTGTACAAGTTTACAATTAAATATACAGTAAGCTATTAACCTTAGCGGTTGATATTGTCGTAAGGTATTACGCTGCGTGACCTACTTTAACGCTGCTTAGGGCAATGGGTGTATAAATGAAATATAAGCTATTAGCACTGTTACAACACAGTTCTATCATCGATATGAATATTGGCATTTAATATGAATATTGGTTCATCTCAATGCAGGAAAATTCTATTCTATCCAATTACAATTTATTGCCCTTGAGATATTGTAATCGAGGTGCTGCGATAATATTTTTCATACTAGTTAAGTTACTTAAATTGGAACATGACGTATTGTTTTACCGAATTTTCCAATAGGGATGATATGAGATCTATGTGTCAGTTCGGTCATTTTTAATATGTTATTATCTGCAATTTTTTTTATTGTATTCAGTACTATTTTCAATAACTTCATGACAAGATATACGCAAGATAAACTCTTACAAGTTACTAAATTTAATTATCAAAATAATCGTTCTCCAGTTGCAACTTTTCAAGCGCTTTTGTCATTTTGTGATAATAACAATCGTCCGATTATGCTTGCTTTTCGTCGAACTGTTGAAAATTTCGAGCACACATGTTTTTTACATAATGTTAAAGTGCCAATAAGACAAAGCAACCGCTCGAAATAATGAAAATATTGCTGACGTTCAGGCAAGTGTTACTGCAGACTGCAATTTATCGATTCCAAAACGTTCTCAAGACTTGGGATAGTCTCAAACCACAAAATTGCGGATTTTGAAAAAGGATTTGGGCTTGCATCCGTATAAAATTCTTCGCACTCAAGAACTGAAGGCTAATGGATGAACTTAAACATCGTAACTTTGCTGACTTTGCCTTGGAACAACTTGAAAACTATGAATAACGATTTTTTTAAGAAAATCATCTTCTCCGATGAAGCTCTCTTACATCTGAGTGGTGCTGTAAATAAACAAAACTGTCGAAGAAAATCCACAAAATTTTCATGCACAACCATTACATTCGTCTAAATGGACAGTTGGATGTGGTTTTTGGTCTAGTGGAATCATGGGTCCTTACTTCTCTCGAAATGAAGCTGGTGGCACCGTTGCTGTCAATAGAGTGCAGTATAGACCGATGATATCCAACTTTTTATGACCACAATTGGAAAAAGTTGATTTTGACAATATCTGGAACCAACAAGACGGGAGATTCGATTGTTTCAAAAATAGTGACATTGAATGACCTCCAAGAAGTTGTGATTTAATACTATTAGATTACTTCTTGTGGGGTTTATTGAAATAATTGGCCTTTAGGAACAAACCAGACTCTCAGCAAGCTTTAGAAGTCAATATTTATCCTTCTATTCATGAGATTGATTTAGTGGGAAGAGTACTCGAAAATTGGGTTCATCGAATCCGTTCCTGTAAAATTCCTTTTAGGAATTATGAAAAAGTCATTACGGAGCCATGACTATATGAAACTGGGGCGGTATTGTTGTGACACGAGCAAATTATTTATTTCTTTTAACAAACGATTATCGCCAGGCTTACAAAAATTCGTCTAACCTTAGTGTCTGTTACAGAAAAAGTAAGCAATGGATGTAGGTTATACGTTATTTGCTTAATAAATCTTGTATAGACGAAAATTTCAATACAAAGAGTATGTAAGCAAGTCAACCTTATATACAGTTTGTGATAAAGAAGCTGAATATCGAGAAAGACCGATTTCGATAGTTCTAAACAAAAGAGTTACCACATGTTAGATTCACTTGCGTTGCGTTTAGCTCTGCTCTCTTATTTTCATTGAAACTGCAAACTAAAATAATGACAACTTTTTAATCAAGCAAATAATCATTCATAAATTAAAAACTTGATAAGAAAATTTAAATGAAATTCATTAACATATTTCCAGCAGACCGTTTTCATACTGCTTGCTTCACAGCAATGGTGCATAATTTATTTTATAAATTCTTCATTCCTGTCACTTTAAAAGTCAATAACACAGAATATAATGCGGCATAAACATTTTGGTTTGTGCTTATGTTTGTTTAAATTTTCCGTTTATATTTTAATATTCACTTCACTATAATTTATTTTCGGACATTGATAAGGGTCACCGCACACAGAAAGCATAACACAGCGCCTGCAAAAATGAGTTCGTACAAATAAATTTTATAAGAACTGTGCATATTAGAGCCATAAAAAAGTATTTTTATTAGTATTATGACAGCGACCTTCATATTTTGCATACACAGACGTTATATTTTGATAACTATGCCAAACCTGAGCCGAAATAAAACTTGACCGTACAGCATGTACATCATGAGGGAACTGAATCGCTTAACGTCACTCATACGCCCCTCAAGTCTGAATGCATATAAGCCAACACATATATGTATGTATGAACGCTGAAATATGTAAATACCTAAAATGTTGAATAACAGTAAAGGTGCTATGAATTTACGTTTTGAGCTTGATAAAAGCTGGCAGTTGATGTGCTGTCAGTTGGCAAACTAATAATTCATCTCTCATTAGGTCTTTTGTTTTTCCGGTGGTCAAAACTTATACTATGTAGTATATGATACCATTGGGATATTTATTTATTACTAACTATTTTTACACTCTTGCAGTATGTTGCTACAAAGTATAATAGTCTTTCCACGTAACGAGTTGACGAACATGATACATGTGTTCCTTGCCGAGAACGAGTTCATAGGTAAGCGTAATCGGTCCACTGTAACGCCTGCAAAGGCCATTAATCGAAAGCGTATAAAATACCATAACTAAGCATAAAATTAAGTTAGAAATCCGGATTACTTTATACCGCATTTATCGACCAATATCTGAGTTATCTTAGTAAAACGAGTTAGCGTGTTGACTAATAAAAATGTCACTTAAATGGATCATAGTGGGTGAAAACTTGCCTTAGCCCCATATAACTGATATTCACGATTTTGAAACGTCCGGCTGACTTCACTCCATAAATATGCTTATATTTCAATATACTGGTATATGAAATTGCTTGAAAGTACATACATATGTTCTTAAGTACTATATACCTGATCAATGTCAAGAATACAAATGTATGCAGTCAGCTTCCATTTCTATACCCCAACTATTTTTAGTACAACTTTCTCTGCCGGGAAGTAAATTATAGAAAAACAAGTAAGGAAGGGCTAAGTTCGGGTGTCACCGAAATTTTATACTTCTCGCATGATAAAGTGATAATCACAGAAATATTATACGTCATTTACATATTTTTCAAATACCGTATTTTTGTAAAGTTTTATTCCGCTATCAACATTGGTTCCTAATGTATATACTCGTATTATACTGAAAAGGCATCAGATGGAATTCAAAATAGCGTTATATTGGAAGAACGTGGTTGTGAACCGATTTCACCCATATTTCGTACATGTCATCAAATATTATATACCGAATTATCCTTTGAAATCGGTCTAGTAGTTCCTGAATATGGTTTTTGGTCCAGTAAGTGGGCGAGGCCACGCCCATTTTCAATTTTTAAAAAAAGCCTGGGTGCAGCTTGATTCTGCAATTTCTTCCGTAAAATTTAGTGTTTCTGACGTTTTTTTTTTGACGTGGGCGTGGTTATGTTAGTATCCGATTTCTTCCCTTTTTAAAGTGTATATGGAAATGCCTGAAGGAACCGACTTTGTAGAGTTTGGTGACATAATAGTAATTTCCGAGATATGTACAAAAAACTTCAGTAGGGGGCGGGGCCACTGAAACCCACTTTCCAAAAAATTACGTCCAAATATGACCCTCCCTAATGCGATCCAAATTTCTTTGTGCCAAATTTCAATTTAATATCTTTATTTATGGCTTAGTTATGACACTTTATAGGTTTCGGTTTTCGCCATTTTGTGCGCGTGGCAGTAGGCCGATTTTGCCCATCTTCGAACTTAACCTTCTTATGGAGCCAAGAAATACGTATACCAAGTTTCATCATGATATCTCAATTTTTACTCAAGTTACAGCTTGCACGGACGGACGGATAGACGGACGGACGGACACACATCCGCATTTCTTAAGTCTATCGTCACCTGATCACTTTGGTATATATAACCCTATATCAGGCTCTTTTATTTTAGGACTTACAAACAACCGTTATGTGAACAAAAATATAATAAAAAACTAAGTTTGTTGCTATAAAAACTAAGTTATTCTATGATATTCGAAACAAGTTAACATGATACCAAATTTGATAATACTATATTCACCATTTCGTCGAACGTGAAGTTATACCTTTTCGCTAGATTTTTTAATATTTGTAGATAACAACAAAAACGAGGTGTTCTCAGTGGTTTTACTCAAAATATTCCGAAGTCAATTTGTCTCAGCAGGAAGACGAACATTTTAGTATTCCAAAAAAATAACGCTTCGAATATTTTCTACAATTGCTAACAGCAATGGTCTTTCTCGACATCTATCCTCTTTTACGTACGAGAGTGTAAATGTTTGTTGAACATATGGGTATGATTGCGGATACTCAGTCGCGGATTCAGAGGGGGAAATGGGGGAAATTTCCCTAAAGAATAAATTGACTTATTAGTAATTTTACTACTCTGAAAAGCTATAAAGTAAAAGAAATATAATCCAGAAATTTGCCATTTTATTTCAGAAACAAAATAAAGACTGTCTCCATTTTTGAATATAAGTTGAAGTTGCAAAGTGTAGAATGCAGATAAAAATAATAAATCCAATCAGATCAGTAACTGAATGTGCTAAATTTGGAGCGAGGCGACTAGATTGTGAACTTGAAATAGATTCAGTTCCATCTGTGATACGCAACACACATGTGCGTTCGATCGGTACGTGTACGCATGCGGTTTACTCATGTATGGGATTGTGCGCGTGTCCGCACAAAATCAACAAAAGTGTTAAGGGGCAGCCTGCTTTGGGAGGAAAAGAAATAATTGATTCAAGCGAAATTTCTAGGCTATATAGTTATATATTTGAACATCTTTCACAATTTTTTTGGATACGAAATCTTTGAGATTCAAAGTGACTCAAATTTTTTTATAATTTATTTTCTAGTTAAACTAAGAAAATACCAAAGAAAAATGTAAAATTTTACAAATTGTTTTAAAATTTGAAAAAAATTGGCTTTTGACCAAAAAAAGTTTACTTTATGTTGTTTAAAAATTTGTTCAAACTTGACTTTTCTAAGTTTTTTTTAGTTTAAATAGGAGATAATTTTATGCCAAAGATAACAAACTTTGCCCCAATTCCATACCACGTTTAGTTTTTTTTCTGCCCGCCAATTAAAAATAATCGTAAAAATGAAAAACCGAGAAATCGCGCTTCAAAGTTTTCGCTTTTAGCCCAAGCGCTCATATATCTGCCAGACGCTCGGCCACTATTTCCATTCTAGCTTCGATAATATTTCGAATTCTCATCTATAACTTTGGGGACATATTCTTAGATAATTTTAAAGAGATTTAAGCAAAAGAACAAAAATCGATTTTTTGAAGCTTCTAAAGCAGGCTCCGCCTTAATAAAGATTTCGCATCAGAATTTATTGATATTATAAAAAAATGAAGTGGCAATTTGACAAACGAAAAATGATAAATATAGAAATAAAATTGAGAAAAATAAAAGTTGGAATAACTTATTAACGAAATACAAAGAAATAGATAAAAGTGCTACATTAGAAATAAATTCAAAGAAATGTTCCGCTTGCCTGTCGCACATGTTAACTGTATGAAGAACGAACGCAAAATGGATTTGTGTGTCGTGTATGGGCCCTTTAACAGAAAACATATAAAGTGACATAACTAAGCTCTAAATTAAGAGGTAGGAATTTTAGGGCCTCAAGGTTTTTAAGATATTTATGATATATTTATCTATTTATTTCATTATCCATAAAAATAAACAAAATGCTGGAGTTATAATCAAAAAAGTTATTATATTTCAATATTCAATCAATATTTTCAGTACTTAAATATTTTGATCGTCAACAGAAATGCTGTCTTATATTACGTATAGGTAATGTAAGGTAATCATGCACCTCGCCTTCAATGCTTGGAAATCGCGCTGGCAACGCTACATCGACGCAGAAGGAGCCTGTTTTGAAAATTTTTAATGAATTTTTCAATAATTTTCTTTTAAATAGACTCAGACCAAATCCTGTATAATAGCGTTCACAGATTCAAGTTTTCTTATTAGAACTTGATTTTGATCTAACATTTGGGCAACTTAAGTGTGTGAACATTTATTTGTCACTCTGTAATGATTTGCGTGGAAAGGTTTTCTGAACATACTACATTTTAACATAAGTCGAGTTTCTTGTTCATTTCAATAACTTCATATTTTTAAAGCTTAAAAGATCATAAAATTGTTGGAAGTAATGTTTTTCTGTAAGGAATCTGGTGTAATTTGAAACATACAATTGAAAATCAACGACTTGCTGGAACGAGTTCGATGAATCCAATTTTGGAGTACTTTTTCTACTAAATTAAGTCGTACGTCATGAAAAGCACGTTCAATATTGACTTTCAAAGCTTGAAGAGAGTCTGGTTTTTTGCTAGAGACCAATGACTTCAAATAACTCCACAAGAAGTAGGCTAATGGTGTTAAATCACAACTTATGAACTATGAACCGATGGTTCCACCAGACCGAAAAGCACATCAAACTGTAATTTTAGGTGAATTTAATGATTGTTATGAATTCTTTGTGTGATTCGCTCAGAATCAGCAGCTTCTTTATTTACCGCACCACTGAGATGAAAGTGAGCCTCATCGGAGAAGATGATTTTCTTAAAAAAATCGTTGTCGTTTTCGATTTGTTCAAAGGCAAATTCACAACGTTTACGATACTTCAATTGATTCAGTTCTTAAGTGAAAATTATTTTATACGGATGCAAGCTCAAATCATTCCTCAAAATTCGCCATATTGTTCTTTGGTTTTCAGTCCGAATTCTTGATAAAGTGAGGTATTCAGCCGCTAAGCCGCTGCAATATTTTTATTATTTCGAGCGGTTCTTATGGGCACTTCAACATTTTGTAAAGAAAATGTACGCCCAAAATTTTCAACAACTCGACCGATAACAAACAGCGGTTGATGCTTATTACAACCATGAAATGACAAAAGCGTACGAAGATTTGCAATTGGAAAACGATTATTTTGATCACCAAATTGAATATTTTGTAAACGTTGTTCTTGCGTAAATCTTTCCATGATGTATTTGTATACATTGGAGGATGGAGTCAGGTGTAGAAGTTCACGCAAGTGAGGAAAGTTCTCTGACCGCCATTCACTTGGGAATGACCAGAAACGATTCTTTTACACATGGCTCAAGCAATCACTACTTCCGGTCTTTGACCAAGTATCCTCTGGGTAGCCTAAGAACATCCGTTCGAAGGCGAGCTAAAGTCAGAAGGCGAAACATTCCCTACAAGGGTTGTGCGCTGGGTTTGGGACCCGCCACGTAAAAAAAACACCCCAATGAAAAACCAAAAGCAGCCTCGGATGAGAGACCCCCCTTTTGATGGCTGAGTAGGCAATTCAGATTCCATAAGTCCTCTCTCGACAAACAAAAAGTTGATTCAATCTATAAGTCACTCAAATTCCCGTCCTGCTATATGGTGCAGAGGTGGTTTTGGACGATGTCAACAACTGATGAGTCGACGTTGCGAGTTTTCGAGAGAAAAGTTCTGCGAAAGACCGCGTTGGCCACGGTGAATTTCGCATTCGATGGAACGATGAGCTGTTCTGGAGAATATGATGACATCGACATATATCTGGCCGTGTGAAAAACAGCGGCTACGCTGGATTTCCTTGTGTCATGTTGTCCGAATGGACGGAACCATTTTCAGCTGGAAATTGAATACGTTTGATTCGACGCTGTACCCGCCGGGGGTCATAATCAGTCCGCCATTACACAGTTTCGGCGCATGAAGATTGTCATAATAATTGACAGACCAAGTGGAGAAGGACCTGGCTTTTGGAATATCAATTGGCGCCACGTAGCGAAAAGAAGAAACGACTGGCGCGCTGTTGTTAACTCAGCGCGAACCTCGAATTTGACTATAATCGCTCATTAACATCGGTATTTTCGGTTTCTACGCCAATTAAGAAGAAGAAGATTTGTATACATTACTGAATAACATGAAAAAAATACAGATCGTGACATAAAAAAATTGACCGGAACGACTTTTAGAAATACATATTATCATCCCTATTGGAAAAACCGATACTTTCATTGAATTCTACGGGAATTAATTCTAAAGAATGGTCATGCAATCACATACTCCATCATTTGCTTAAACGAGTCGAGAGTCTAGTCGGAACTGCATGACGTCTGCTTGCGCAAACACACGTTCTTTATTTATTTATATCATAAGTCAATCGAAGTTAGCACTCACTAAGCGCAATTGCTCAATCACTAGCTTTCAAGCAGTGCATTTGAGCCCCACACACATCCGTAAATACGTGTACACATATTGGTTTGTATTTTTTAAAAGCGCTTGCAGGTCGGATATGAAAGTGTGTTCACTTTATTTATTTACACATGCGAATTCAGATTCCATGAAAATGTAAAAGAAATACAAGCAGGAAAAAGTTGATTCAATCTGTTGGGAATTTACTTCAACAGGAATCCTGGTAAAGTAAAAGCTACGCTGAGTGATAGAATTCTAGTCAAAGTGGTTTAGAATTCATTGGGTATTTTGTGCTCATTCTTATTTATATATAAACAAAGGTAAACAATTTTGTTTTAAATGGTAAATATTGCGACGTAGTTGAATAATCACTACAAATTTTTGTTATCTCCCTTCTGCTCTACTCATGTCATAAAACTAGATATCTCGATCTAAGAATCTAAGAGTACATATCTACTACAGTTATACGTTTTAGTAGTGTTGATTGCCATATTTCTGACGAATAAAATTATTTTGAATGTACAAACTATTGTACTGAATATTAGTTAATTTAATTATGCAACTTCCTTAGGCTATTGTCAGCTTTTATTGTTTTCAATGTGCATTTTAAGTCACAAAAGGAAAAGAATAATGTTATTTTGTAGCTATATTTGCCTAGCTTACGCTCTTATTATGAAACAAAAGACAGGAATAAATGAAAACCGTATGCGAAAATATGCAGAAGTTCAAGGACGTAAGCAAAGTGGGTTCTTGGAGGTTCAAACCCCACCCAAGTGTAAAGAAAAATATAAGACAGATATATGAGGATTGCACCGGGACCTTGGGTCTATTATGCTCTCTCCTAAGTCACAACGACTCACATTACCCCAGCATACTGAAACATTCCAACAGTCTGATCCCTCTGTGGAAACATAGACCAAAGGGCCTTTATTCAGCGTTTGCAGATTGCCATACAGTCCAATAGCAGTGTTCTGGAGTCGCAGAACTGGCAATTTGCATAAGAAGCTAGGTCCGGTATATACATAGGTGCTTCTTCAACATACAGTAGCCAGTGGAGAATGCGACAAGTAGACTGAGTTTGTCACTAGGGAGGTTGATTGCATATTTAAACCCGCTGAGGTTGTAATCCCTCATTTCCAACATGGCATGGCGCATGCCTTGGAGTTGGTGTAAATACCTCTCTCTGCCTAATCCTTCTTCTTTGCGGAGCAGCCTTTTAATTGTATGAGGACCCACCGCGATGAAAGGTTCAAGTGCTACCATGTTAGTGGAAGCTGCGGAGTTGGCAAGCTCTTCAGCCAGCTCCCTTGGTAACGTTGTGCAAGACTATTCAGCCGCTCTCTACACTCCTGCACCATTTGATTTGATCTCATAGATAGACATTGTTTTGTAAAGAATAAATGTAAAGCTTTTTAGGTAAGTAATTAAATCGGGGTCGCTAAGAAATCTTCGTGTAAAACGAATTAACTTACGTGCTAGTGCTAACAGTCAGCTGTTGCAAAGTCGAACAACCACAAGAATCAGGTACTTAACGCTCTCTGCACGATTCAAGCCGTACTTTGATTGTACTACAATCAGATTGTTGCTCTTAATCTGAGAATGATTTTGATGTAACTTTCTCATCCAGCATAAACAGAAAACCTCTCCTGACATTTGTTTCTACGTACCCCCCTGCAGCAGTTCATTAGCCTCTCTTTCTCCTCCGTTTTGCTTCACTTAGCAAGTCACCCTTTGTCAGATATTCAACACACAGATGTCGAACAAATGATTGATTAGTATTAGCGCCTTTGTGGTCATTTAAGATAATTTGTTGACCTATTTCACGGTTGACCGGTTTTCCATGCACTTTTCCTTTTATTTCGGTTTGCTAAGGCATTGCAATTTAGGTTAAGTAGAATCCGTGAATTGGCTAAGCTGAGCAAACAAAACGTGAAACTGTGGTGCTGGTCAAGTAGTCAGGTTTCATATTTAATTTAACAAAAAAGTTCCTTCTTCTTCCTTGTTTTCATCCAAGCATATTACATTTTCTTTTCGCTTCAGTTTCCGCCGCATGAATTCAAACCCATAAAAGCTAAGAGCAACCCTTTACGCGCTCCTTTGCTCTTATTGAAGGCACAGCAACAAGAAAAAACTTACACAGGCTGACACAAATAAAATTTGCTTTATGAACCACGTGACCACATGCAAAATTACAAAAAGTAAAAGGAGTAGAACTATGCAGAAAAAGCGCAATTTGCGAACATAAGTTCAGTGACTGCATGAAAAGAATGGTGAAACAAGCAGAATACATACATATGAACAGGATGGCTATGAATAACTTCAAGGGACAAATTAGCATATAAACAGAAAACATAGATTTATTTATGTACCAAGCTAACATTCTTAGTTTTATAATATTCTGTACGAATTGAAGTGTTAAATATAAACTAAACTTCAACTATAGTCATTTTAACTAGTTATTACAACTTAGCAACTTTCATCAACGACTAGCTAATCAGTTAGTCAACTCTTTTCAATGTAAGTTACTCATATCTTTCACTTGTTGATATCCTGTGGGATGACAATTGTCAGATTTCAGCAAAAAATATTTTATATAAGCAGAATTTAGCATGTCGCAAGAGTATCAAAATTAATTACAATAATAAAATAAATTAAGTCTATCATATAGTATAATATATATGTATTACTATATGTTTTGCCCAACGGAAAAACAAAAGATCTAATGTGAGATGAATTATTAGCTTGCCAACGGAGAGCACAACAAATGTCAGTTTTTAACAAGCCCAAAACCGTAAACTCATTGCACCTTTACTGTTATTCAACATTTTAGGTATTTACATATTTAAACGTACATACATACAGATATGTGTTGGCTTACATGCATTCGGACGTGCGGGGCGTATGAGTGACGTTAAGCGATTCAGTTCCCTCATCATGTACGGTCAATTTTTATTTCGGCTAACGTTTGACATAGTCATCAAAAAATAGCGTCTGTGTATGCAAAATATGAAGGTCGTTGTCATAATACTAATAAAAATACTTTCTTATGGTTCTTATATGCACAGTTCTTATAAATTTTATTTGCCCAAACTCATTTTTGCAGGCACTGTGACATGCGGTCTGCGTGCGGCGACCCTCATCATAGTCCAACAATGTGAATAATAAATTACGATCCGGAAAAAAATTCCAATGAAGCGAATATTAAAATATGGTCGGAAATTTAAACAAACATAAGCGTAAACCAAAATATTTGTGCTTTTACTACGCCGTATTATATTCTTTGTTATTGACTTTTAAAATGAGAGGAATGAAGAATTTCTTAAAATTAATTATGCACCATTGTTGTGAAGCAAGCAGTAATGAAAACGGTCTGCTGGAAATATGTTATTGAATTTCATTTAAATTTTCTTATCAGGTTTTTAATTTATGAATGATTATTTGTTTGACTAAACTGTTGTCATTACTTTTTAATTGACAGTTTCAATGAAAATAAGAGAGCAGAGCTAAATTCAATTAGTGAATCTAACATATGGCAACTCTTTTTTTTTAGACTGCCGAAATCGATCTTTTTTTAATTTTAGCATTTTTATCATAAACTTTATATGGTAAAGTTGACCTGTTTATATACTCTTTATATAGAACTTTGCAACAACCGCTTTAGTTTCTTCTATACGATATATATTAAGAAAATAACGGGAATCAGCTGTTCATATATCCATTAGTTACTTTGTCTGTTATAGCCGCTAAGATTAGACGTGTGTTTGTGAGCCTTTGCTCAAAGAAAGGAATAATTTTTCGGTGAATTCTTGGCTAAAACAATGCTGCCCCAAATGAGTAAATGTTTTTTTTTTTTTTTGTTCATAAAAATTTGTATTATTCTCTGATCACACCTCCTACTCAACGTAAATAGCAATGAATGATGTCCTTTCCATTTATTACATCTTCGTTCAAGAATAATTTGTGTATTTTCTTCGCACCAGAATCGAAAGTTTTGTTTATTTATCGCACCACTCAGATGAAAGTAAGCCTCATCGGAGAAAATGATTTTCTCATATAAATGGTTTTCAAGCTGTTCCAATTTCACACGGATTTCAGCCCAAATTCTTGAAAACGTCTTGTAATTGACAAATTACGGTATTTAGCTTGCCAGAACAGCAGGAAAATTGTCATTACTTTGTGCGGTTCTTCATCTGATTAGCATTTGAACACTATGAAAAAAAAAATTACTCTCGAATTTTTCAACAACTCAAGGAGTAGCGAGCACAGGTGAACGATCACTGCGACCATCAAATGGCACACTAAAAGTTGCAAGTGGAGAACGATTATTTTGAAAATAAAATTTAATAATTTGTAAACGTTTATCTTGCGTATATCTTCTATATCGATGATGAATTCTTATCATTACTGAATACAATGAAAACAAGTAAGGAAGGGCTAAGTTCGGGTGTCACCGAACATTTTATACTCTCGCATTATAAAGTGATAATCGAGATTTCATTATACATCATTTACATATTTTTCAAATACCGTATTTTTGTGAAGTTTTATTCCGCTATCATCATTGGTTCCTAATGTATGCAGAGAAGGCATCAGATGGAATTCAAAATAGCGTTATATTGGAAGAAGGCGTGGTTGTGAACCGATTTCACCCATATTTCGTACATGTCATCAGGGTGTTAAGGAAATATTATACACCAAATTTCACTGAAATCGGTGAAGAGTTCCTGAGATATGATTTTTGGTCCATAAGTGGGCGACGCCACACCCATTTTCAATTTTTAAAAAAAGCCTGGGTGCAGCTTCCTTCTGCCATTTCTTCCGTAAAATTTAGTGTTTCCTACGTGTTTTGTTAGTCGGTTAAGGCACTTTTAGTGATTTTCAACATAACCTTTGTATGGGAGGTGGGCGTGATTATTATCCGATTTCTTCCATTTTTGAACTGTACATGGAAATGTCCGAAGGAAACGACTCTGTAGAGTTTGGTTGGCATAGCTATAGTAGTTTCCGAGATATGTACAAAAAACTTAGTAGGGGGCGGGGCCACGCTCACTTTTCCAAAAAATTACGTCCAAATATGCCCCTTCCTAATGCGATCCTTTGTGCCAAATTTCACTTTAATATCTTTATTTATGGCTTAGTTATGACACTTTATTGGGTTTCGGTTTTCACCATTTTATGGGCGTGGCAGTGGGTCGATTTTGCCCATCTCCGAACTTAACCTTCTTATGGAGCCAAGAAATACGTGAACCAAGTTTCATCATGATATCTCAATTTTTACTCAAGTTACAGCTTGCACGGACGGACAGACGGACGAACGGACAGACAGACATCCGGATTTCAACTCTACTCGTCACCCTGATCACTTTGGTATACATAACCCTATATCTGACTCTTTTAGTTTTAGGACTTACAAACAACCGTTATGTGAACAAAACTATAATACTCTCTTTGGCAACTTTGTTGCGAGAGTATAAAAATTACAGGTCTTGCTATATTAAAAATGACCGAAAGAACACTTAATTATCTGATCATCCGTATTCGAAAATGCGGTCCCACAATGCGTCATGTACCAATTTATTTGATAGAAGAGAACTTTCCTGCATTGAGATTAACAAATATTAATATTAAATATCTTATATCGATTATAGAATGGTTTTGTAATAGTGTTATTAGCTTATATTTCATTTATTCACCCATTGCCCTAAACAGCGTTAAAGTAGGTCACGTAGCGTTACACCTTACGGCAATATCAACCGCTAATGTTAATAGCTCCGTGCTTACTGTGTAGTTATTTAATTGTAAACTTGTATATACTGATATGTTCAAGCAATTGCAAACACTATAGGGAAGAACGCGACCGCAAACAGGTGTTTGCATTGCAATGTAGCAACACAATTAGAGACCACAATTGGAAACCTTCCATATTTATGTATATATAAATAACATATATCCGTACCAAGCTTTATATGTACGATTATATTTATATATCGAATCCGAATATGTGTATGTGCATAAATTATTTGCATTTATATATTACCAGTACAAAGATATTACTTACATACATGTACATATGTATGTGTAGAAACTTATTTCCCAGATATGGATATTTTCAAGAGTATTTTCAGTTTTTATGAATCATTTCTTGTACATATGTACGTTTCTATACACGTGTATACATACATATATGGGGAAAGGTATAACGAGGAAATTAGAAGCAGAACACAATATGCGTGTAAAATAATTACCGGCGTTGCTGCAAATAAAAGGCTAACTAAATATGACCAGAAATAACTAATTTACAATTTGATTTTCTTGAGTTGAACTAGCTGGAAACACAACAGAACATTATGACATGAGTTTAATATTGGGTAGTCGAAAAAGTCTTTTCGTATTTCTTCGACTTATTTTAATACAAATATATAAATGAACAAATATGTACCATTTTGGTCGATCACTCTTTGCCATTTTTCCGCTAGAGACATTATTCCATCAGTGTAAATCGAAATTTCCAGAATGGAAGCGAGCGAACCGTTGTTGTGCTACACGAACTGATACAGCAACGTCTCCGTAAACTTCACAAATTTCATTGGTGGCTTGCGTGGCATTATGCCCTTTTTACACAAAACTTTCAAAATAAAGCAAATTTCTTCATTATTTTATTCATTTTTGAACAGCTGTTTGTGTGAAGCCTAAAATCTCGCCTTTCCAACATTATATTGTATGACACAATGTGGTTGGTAGCACTGGAGATATACGACTGTAACAACATCTATTGACAAAATACGAAAATACTTTTTCGACTATCCAATATTTTATTTTGACATATTTATGTATTTGCTGCGATGACAGGACTAAAATTGGAAAATCTGACACTGCAAAACTAAAAACAATATTGAATAAATTTAATTACAAAAAAAAAAAACCGAGAAAAAATTTGAAATTCTGTTTCATCGAATATATGTAGAATAACCTTCCCAAAAAACTAAGTTTCCACAGACTTTTTGCCGAATATAAAGATTTTCGAGCATCCGGTTTACTTTATACCGCATATATCGGTCAAAATGTGAGTTATCTTAACGTGTTTTGCCAATAACAATGTATCTTTGTTCCAAAACTCGATAAAATCGGTAGAAAACTTTCCTTAAACCCCATATAACTTACAAACTTTATGCGCCTGAAGGTATTGTCCTATCTTTGACCCTGCAAATTGCAAGAGTATAAAATGTTCGATTACACCCGAGCTTAGCTCTTCCTTACTTTTTGAAATATCAAATTTAATCTAAATGTAAGCGCAACCCAAGAGAGTGTCAAGGGTTTCACCTATCAAATTTCAATAAGGTATCTCAGTGTTTTTACTCGACATATCCCGAAAATAATTTGTCTCTTCATGAAAACGCACATATTAGTATTCCAAACAAATAAAGTGTCTTTCATTTCCTACAATTGCTTACAGCAATTGTCTTTCTCGACATCTATACTCTTTTTCCAAATATCTACAATGGATGGATGAATGGACGAACTTATGCCATTGGAGTATTTTATTGGAAAACAATTTCATGTTAGTGTTTTATATAGTACGAATGAGAGTGTGAATGTTTATTGCATATATTATATTTGATTGTGACGACACATATGTATATACTAATAAATATACATATGCTTCCATTCGTTGCGCATTTATGCTTCCAATGAGCGCCCAACTGCGTAAGAGATAACGTCTCTTGCTGTAAATTTATGACCCTTAATAGCAATTGACTTCCAAACGACATAAAAATGTTTCCGAAAAATCAAATACAGAGAGAAAAGCCTTCGAATGAGTTCCACTGATTGACTATTTACTAACAGGACCAGCAAGTCGATGCACAGTGACCCGATTACTACCAAAAATATTTGAGTTACAAAATTTATGGACTTCTTTGTGAAAAAAAAAAATATTTTTCTCAATATGTATATTTCAATTCCTTCTGGTTGCTTTTAGGATATGTAAGAAACTTATAGAATTAAACCATCTATATATACATGTGTTCATATACATATAAATATGTATACATGGTATATTTGTTTTGCTTTGTTGTGATTTGGATCTGGCTGACAGTTTAGGTGGCGCAACCATTAAATATTTATGCCACAAATGACAGAAAATTACCACTGCGGTCGCTTGTTTTAACATCTGGCCACGACAATTTTCGCTACACATTATTTCTTCAAACATTACTAGGTGACTTTCTATGGATATGAATATAGAATAGTCGGTGCAAGAGTGTAAACAAGGTTATTACCTGAGTTGTGCCACTTCTTGCATTATTTCTTTTACCTGTGACCTTTTTTAGGTAGGTGGGTAGGTTAATTGGTTGTCTGTCAACGGCAGGCAGCCAGGACTTTAGGAGCCCCATTGTGAAATCACCAGAAATAAACTCCCCTCATTCCTTTTCTTATATCTAGCAACTATGAATCCAGAACGTTTGAAAGCTCTAATAGTGTGACTCCAAAGTGAATTGCATTACTTTCATTTTTAAGAATAGTTGAAAATAAAGACTAGAAGCGGGATTATATAAAAGCAGAAATAATAAAATGTATTATTTATTCTACATAAATTGCTTCGGGGTTCCTAAAAGAACATTTCTCTGCACACTCGGAAATCCTCCTTCACTTTGACTTCATACCGGTTCACTTGAATCATGGAGTCGCCAAACTGATCTCTTTCGTCAGTAAACCTCTTTATGGATGAATCAAAACTTGAGAGTAAGGTTGTTGGAACGGTTTACTGTAAGGAGCTTCTTGATTATTACAGTGTTTTTCAGACCGAGATTGCAGCCATTAAGGTAGCAATAGATTTAATGGTCCGGAGTGCAGCCTACTTCATTCAGAGAAGTGACCATCCACTCAGATAGCAGAGCGGCGATACTAGCTTTGAACTCATTAACAGTGCCTTCAGGGCTAGTCAAGGAGTGCCTAACCTCGCTATCAATAGCATCGAGTGTTTTTGTGATAAGACTGATATGGGTACCAGACCACAGCAGAATCGCAGGCAATTGTGAAGCTGATGAGCTAGCAAAGAAAGGTACTCTAGAACCACTATCAGTAAAATACGAGCTGGTCAGTGTTCCTATATCCTCTTGTGTTCTACTACTGTATAACTGAACCTTTTAGCCTAAGATTGATCGCAAGAGATCTAGTGATCTCTTTTCTCTCAGTAAGGCTAGCCTCGTTGTGAGGTTTCAGCAGGCCATTGCCTTAGAGGCGTCCATGCAGTAAAGTTGGGAATCCTACCAGACGCTACCTGCAGAAGCAGTATGGAAGAAGTTGAGAAGAAGATAAGGTGGAAACAAATCAACACTTCCTTCTGGACTTTCCCAATTTTAGGAGGTCAAGACTTAAACACTTGAGAGTGCATGCCTTCAGACATCCACCGAAGTGGCGGGAATGGAAATTACACTCCTGTGCAAATTTTTATTGACTCCTAAGCGTTTTGCTAATTTATAAGTTCAAACGCAGGATATATTCTTTTCTATGGCTTCAGAAAGGACTACATATTGTAGCCCACGTGCGGTCTTTGATCTGTCATCTATCTTACCTAACCAAGTTGTATTAATAGTTACGTCCGAATGAATACGTAATGTTCTGATCCTTGAAGTTTCTGATCGCTATTGATAATTCGATTTAAGTAAAATAACGGGATTTAAACTATAATTTCTTCATACGTGAAGACAATGTTATCCTTGATAAATTGTTTATAAAAAAATATAACTTTCATACAGATAAACGGTTATATTATTTATTTTAATCAGAGTTTGTATGTATCTGATTACTCGCTGTATATATTCAAGTGTATATATCTAGATTAATATACATATATGTAATAAGAAATCAAGCATATTTTCTTGCAGACTATACCATATGTATTTTACTCTAACACTAGGTTTTCACTTCCTTCATTTGTTATTCCGCCAAACAGTCTTCCATTCGTTGCTCGAAGGTGTTTGCTAACACACCCTTGGACTGAACACACCCCGTGGGACCGAGCAAATGTAGTGCAATATAATCGCGGCAGTCGATTTCTCCGTTACCATCACAGTCGCGTGCATATTTGTTAATGTAGCCAGTAACAGCACGTGTTGCACAATCCATGTTGTTGACACAGTCGGTGTACACTGAAAGAAGAGTTGACAAAGTTAGCTCTAGGTGGATATACATACAATATGTACGTATACTGTTAAATAATGTGAAAAATAATATAAAATATGCATCTGGTTGTGTGAAGTATTAAAAGTTGCTCACTGAGTGTTCGATAGTTCAAAACGGATGTAGCTACCTATCACGCTACGCTGACCTAGACTACGCCTTTTTGCTGCATTTCAATCAACTTGTTGCTGTCATGCCTTGCTACCATATATGTATATATGTACGCGAAAGAGTTATAATGGCTGTGATATTCGTTCCGTTCAATAGTTTGAACGATTGATGAATTCACTTTGATTTCAATGCTTCTCCTTCTCTCTTCTGTAACCCACAGCGAATAGTTTTTTACTGAACTTATGGGTGGATATGTATCTTGTTTTTTTTTTTTTTAAATTATAGGTTAGGATAGGTTAATCTGGTAGGCCAATAAGCCACGCATAGACCAGTTTTGGTGTTTTGTGATACCAGATGGAGTTCAGACACTAGATCCATGAGGAGTAGTCATCCTTTAGGATGTCTTTCATAAACTGGATGGGCATAGTTCTAATTTTTTCACGCGTTGATGGATGGTCGCATTCGGATCTTCTTCGATATTATAATCTCCAATAATGCGATTGGGCTATTATATGGTTCGAATATTGGATTGCAAATGTTGTACCAAACCAAACTAAGTAACGGGTTTTTCAATTAGAGGATTACAATTTTTTTAAATAAAACAAAAACGGTTCGGCATATCAATGAAATTATTTATTTCTGCGAAAGTACAATCGTCGCCATTATGTATGGCACTTGATTTCTTTTACATGGCCACTACGGGTTCGCTTGCAGAAGTTCATACGCTGAACCCAATTTTCGACGATTCTCAAGCATAAATCGGTCGATACTGCTGCAAATTCACGTTCGATATTTGTAGAAAGAGCAATCGTCGCTGGCTTGTTGGCATAGACCGTAGACTTGACATAGTCCCACAGGAAATAGTCTAACATCGTCATTCCACACGACCGAGGCGGCCAGTTGACAGGGCCATTTCGTGAGATAACACGTTCACCAAACTTGCTTTTCAATCGATTAGGACATACGCTGTGTAGCTTGTAGCGCCGTCCTGGTGGAACCACATATTGTTTAAGTCCTTATCGTCCAATTCGGGTCAAAAATATTCGATTATCATTGAGCGGTAGCGATTCCCACGGACAGTAACGTGCCGGTCTTTGTCATCTCGGAAGAAGTACGGCCCAATCACGCCGCCGGACCGTAATTTTTTAGGGATGCAATGGTAACTCATGGAGTACGTGTGGATTACTGTCTGATCAATAACGCATATTTTGCTTATTGGCGAAGCCATTCAGCCAGAAATTATCCTCATCGTTTAAGATGATTTTTCGATCAAAATCCGGATCATTTTCAGGTTGCTGCTCAGCCCAATTCAGAAACAAACGATGATTCTGATGGTCGAACGGCTTTAGTTCTTGCGTCAATTTGATCTAGTAAGGATGTAGGCCAATATCTTTTCGCAAAATTCGCCACAACGACCTCACAGAAATGTCCAACGCTTGAGAACAACATGTCAGAGACTGATTTGGGTCTTCCTCAATTGATGGGCTAGCGGCAGCAATATTCTCGACACAATAAACAGTTCTTTGTCTCAATTCCACGGAAACGTATTGTACTGTACCTGTGGATTCAAAATTTTCCACTGGACGCTCAATTGTTGTTCGGACAGGACGATTATGACGACTATAAATAGGACGTAGTGCTCTTAAAGTTGAGGCCACTGACTCCGAATTTTATTAATTTTGACTCGTTGTTGGATAGTATATATTTCCATGATGAAATGATAAACCTTACTGAAGAGAAATGTCAAAAGAGCGAGAAAAAATATGGCGTTGTTTGTTGCCTCTATCTGTCTACTTTTGTAGCGTGACCCAATATAAGTCAAGTCAAAGCTGTCAAAAAAGCATACATAGAAATATCGATAGGTATAAGCTTTTTGCATAAAATTACAATATTAAGCCACAAAAAAATTTAAAAGTAATAAGTAATGCATTTACTCAAGTGTTGATAAGCTTATTCAATAGTTAAATGGCTCTGTGTGCATTGACTGCGCCTGGATATTGGAAAGCAATATACACAAAGACCTTTCTGCTTGTATATTAGAGGGCAAATGCAGAGGGAATCAATTACAATAAGTAAAATAATTTTTTTAAAAAATACTTTCACCATTTTGCACATTATATTATGACTAAAGATAAAACTCAAATGTTGGGAAAAAGGTTAAAGCAGCTCGAAAATAGTTAATGGAATTTTATGTGGCCGCAACGATACTATAAAATGTCAATTTTCCGCTAATGTCCCTAACTTAAATAAGCTATCCAAAGTCGTGTTTTTGTTCTGTTATCATAAAATAATTAAAAATAAATTTAAGTGAAGATTAGAACCCCCTCGACAATCAAGATTTCAAGCTTATCACACACCACCAAGTAAAAAGTATGAAACTAACATATTATTTCGTCGAATTTTTATCCTCTGGGCACAGTGTTTCGATTTTTCTTTACTCTTACTCCTATCGTAGTTATTCATTTATCTTAAATTTATAGAAGAAACTTGAAAATAATTGGCTCAACCTGTATTGGCGTGAATATATGTATTTCTTTGACAATGATATTTGAAATTGACTTACTTGTGTTAATATTGCTGTTGCTGCTCTTGTCGGCATCAAGTGTTGGCTTGCCGGCATCCAACCAATAAAGGTGTGATATGCGAAACACGCCACAATCCACATCATCACGACATTTGGCTGGGCGACACAAGTTTACCGTCTCGCAAATGCATTGTACACAAGCATCGGTAATATGCCGTGTATTTGCTGCCTGAGTCCGGGATGTCGTCGATGTGGCAGAGGAAGTCTCGGTAGAGATAACCGCCGTTGGTTCGTGCACTAACAGTCTATCGGCTACCGGTGGATGTTGGGCGTTTGGGGTGTTGTCTTCTACTCCAGCTGATGCTGCAAAGGTTATTGAATTTGTCTCCTATTAATGTTTAGATCTGGAATAGCGTTTGATAAATACGTGCTAAACTTGTACACTGCTGTGGAAGTTGCCACAACATGGTCATTATTAACCTTATTGATATCAACGTTATTATTACAGTTATCGCGCAGGTTGAAATGCTTCCAAGTAATGGTTGTAATGTCGATACTGGGTGAGCGTTGAGATTGAAGATATTTATCATACCGCAATGCTGGTGAGTCTGACGACATTGTTGATGTTCACTTAATAATAATGATGATTCATTTTAAGCAGTTTTGTAAGCGGTAAGCGACATGAGTCGAGAGTTGAAGTATTTTTTAATTTAATTGAAATATTGAATACGAGTGTGTATGTTATTCGAGGTAACTATAATTAAAACAAGCTCTTCTCTAAGATTGCTCAAAAACATGCAACAAAATTGTGTAACATATCAAATAATTATATCGTGAAATTGTATAGCATTTCCGTTAATTATAATGTGGTAAACGTTTATATGTTTCCCTCACAATACGAATATGCATGTTAGCTGTAGGCCTATTTAGCAGTTTTGTCGAACGATTAACGGATTAATAACACTTAAGCGAATTCTACGATCTGATCAAATTTGAAACGAACTGGAAAAATAGATTTTCAAGTATTTCAATACAAATCTTTGTTATCGCCTTCAAAATGGGCAACTGAGTTAACACAAGCATGCCGATGCTTTATTTTATTTTCTACACATTTGATATAAGCCTCCACTGGAATGCAAATTTTAAGCCGCCATTAGATTATTGGACACTTTCAGCGTCTTCTCCATAAAGCCATGTCTCGTTACCAGTAACGATACGTTTGATAAATGTATAGTTCTCAGTCACTAAGCTAACCTCTTTTCCGTTAACTACTCGACAAATTCAGATATTTTGGAAGGAGTCTGTTATTGACGCACTTCATAGATAAAACATTAACCAAAATGTGTTAAATCGTTCTATAAGAGATGTTGAGATCCTTTGCTAACTCAATTTGTCAGCTCGACTATTTTCAAGAACTGCTTCTTTCACACTTTCGGTGTTATCGTCGTTAACAAAAGTGTATAGACAACTCGCATGAGGCAAGTTCTAGATGATTTTACGACATTCACTGAATGCTTTGGGCCACTCAAATACTTGTGTTTATGATAAAGTAGACTCACAAAACACTTCGGCAACATTTTCAATAATTTAGTAGCCGTGATTTCATTGGAAATACAAAATTTCAAGTAAACTCGTTTTTCAATATTTTACCATGATAAAAATCGCAAAACGAGCTATGTTCGTAAATAAACAGCTGCCAACGATACACTAATTTACATATGGTAAATATGGCTTTAAAAATGTTGGTACCAATCTAGTGAAAAATCTTATCGAGTAGGTATAGTTTAAGTGAAACAGTCCGGGTCAATTTTGTTCAGATGTACGAAATTAACGGATAATCCATTTTGAGGTTGCCTACTTAAAAAAAAGAACAGAAACTTCAAATTTATTATGGAATGTTTATTACCATTCGAAAAATATTCTCTGGCATTTATTTTTTGAAGATTATCTCTGTCAAATGTTGGCCGAGTCTACGCCTTACATAGTCCATCCATTGGGTCCAATTTTCGTTGACTCGTTCGAGCATTTCGACTTGTAACTGGCAAATGATACACGTGATGTTTTGCTCTAAAGCCTGAATCGAAGCGTGCTTTTCCGAATTGGCTTTAGACTTTACATATCCCCAATCGACTGGCCCAAAACGTAAAATTATCTGCCACCGAAGTTTTCTCTCAATGAATCCATTGATTGATGCGATGTGTGGAAAGTTGCGCTGACTTACTCATACCAAATATCTTCAAGATCACAAGCTTCATTTACAGGCATCAAATAGTCGGTTATCACGGCGCGTTACCGGTCGACATTGACGGTTACGTTTCCACCGGCATAATTTTTGAAGAAATATGGACCGATGATTCCACCGGCAAACAAACAACTCTAAGCCGCTTTCTTTTATGGATGTAATGGCAGCTCTTGAATCTCTTCAGGATGCTCTTAGTCCCAAATGTGGTAATTTTGCTTGTTTACATAGCCATTGAGCCAGAAATGGGTTTCATTGACTGAATAAAATTTGTATCGAAAACGCCGGATCTTTTCAAGAGCTCATATAACGAAGCAATGTCACTTGGAAAGATGTACGCTTTCAATTTAAGATCTCAATGTAAAATACGTCATACGTCAGTCCGAATTGCTGCGAACGGTGCCGAAATGACTCTCCACAGTCTTCGTAAACATTCTAAACATTCTGCGGCTGATATATTTTCTCCACTGCATGCTGGACGTCGAATAGACCACGTCTAATAATATCCAATAATGAATGCTGAGTCTCAAATGGGTGAGGGTGTTGCGAATAATAGCTGAGTAAGCCGATTATGTTGATCATTAGTTGAGCGAAACTCACGAAACACATTCTTTAGGCAGCGTAAGGTTTCATAAAAAAGGTGAACGATTTGTAATCGTTGTTCAGGCGTAAGTCTTTTTATTATGAAATTCCAAAAAAAATACTGAAAAAACATGTCAGCTTGACACGACTCTCGCGTGATATGACAAAAATAGGGCTATTGAAAAAAGTATCTCTACTTGTATCACCCGGTAAGACTAAATTGCCTAAATTCTGACTTTCATTATTAAATTGTAAATATTAAACTCAAATTAAGAAAAAAATATATATTCGAGGTAACTACATATGTTAACAGTAAATAGGCGACAAAATCATTGAAGGCAATATTTCCTCGGAATAAATTAGTATAAATTTTACGTTCTGACATATTGATATACAACCGCTCAGCAACAAATCATATACCCATAATGTAAAAGCAAAAAAAAACAACAATAATCATTAATAAAAACAACAATAAATATATCAGCAACAATCACATAGAAAATCATCGTAAACACAATTATAGCGTCTCCCACAGTCATAAAAGCTAAAACATGCAGGAAACCTATTAGTTGCTAGTTTCTACCTTCGATTAGCATCTTCGCATTTTCATTTCGATGAGTTGGACAGTTAAATGGGCGCTACAAACTTACCAACACCTGGACTACCATCCTGAGACTTCGTTTCATGATGCAGTCGACCAAGATGCGGCTTCTGCCGTAAATGCAGATAAATCGAGCCGCTAATCAGCAAGAACGCCACAATCAGCGATGAAACAGTACAAATGCGAGGCCAGTTCATTTGTGAAATGCGTTTGTATTGATTGACGTCTTTTGATTTACTTTGTGTGGCAGCTCCATCACCAGCTGCCGTAGCAATAGCAGCACCCGCATTAGCCCCATCTTCGAGTCGAATATCATTAACATCTGCATTTCTTGTGTTCACCGACAATGAATCGCGACTGCCATTGTTGTTTTTGTTAGCTGCCGCTGCATTGGTACTGGAGAGTGCCGCACCATTGTGGTGTATAGGTCTAATGTTCACTACAAATTTGGTTTCTCCAGTTAGTTTCGGTTTGAAAGCGCTTTCGTGTACGGTTCGCATGGAGATCCGCGACTATTACCGTTTTTCAATAATAAATATCCTTAATATTTACACTTAAATTGAAAATTTTCCGCTTTAATTAAATTATTGTCAATCCGATCAGTTTCCAAACGCTACTAACAAGCATCTACAATAGCTGTGCTACTCGATCGCAAAGAGAATTTTTACTGTAGCCGTTGTTATTATTTTTATAAATTCTATTTTGTGTTTTTTTCGTATTTTTTTTGCTTTCGCTACTGATAACGTCTACTGTTTGTAAACATGTGGGCATGTGGAAGTAAGTGCATGTTCAGAGGAGGCCACTTTATGTTGCCCAAGGCAGTTTTCTGAGGCGAGGGAACGACAAAAAATGACAAAAGGCCATTCGTGCTCGGGTGAGATCTTTGTGCTCTTATTCTGAACAGCTCGCTGCTACAAAATTTCTTTCCTTTTTATTCTGAAATCATGATTGCAATAGTTCTCGGCTTCAAATGAATATACGAGGTACGGAACTTTGAATATCAAAACCTTTTTTTTTATATAACATATATAATACAATAGAAATGTTTTAGAAAGGGCTGAATTTCGCTCACCACATATGTGTAAGAAGCATTCAAGAATTTGAAAATGTGATATGAAAGAATGTGCAGAAGATTGTCCAACTCAAGTTATCGCAGAATAGAAAATTTGAAATAATGAGCGACTAAAAAGTCCCCGTCTGCACTTAGTCTAATTGAGATGATGGAAATAATAAAATAGTGCTAAGTTCCACAGCATTATTGATGCTAATGATCGCACGCTAGCAAAGCCCAGCTATAGAATAAACATACATACTTACATATATATTACATATGGGAATATACTACACATACTAGGTTACACTCATTTGTATGAACTTTTATGAGATAATCCAATTAAGAATTAGTAAAGCATTGACAAGAATAAAAAACGTGTTATAACAAATTTGTTTTGCTTTAATCTTATACGGGTTGTTTATAAAAGCAAAGCTTTTTTAAGAAGAAGACCCATACTTTTGCTATAAAAACTGTTTTTTTTTTTTCAAACTTTAATAAAAAAAAATATTATTTGCCTGCTATCTATAAAACATGTCTTATAATGACGACTTAACTGAGTTCATTGTGGTTTGTTTGTTCGGCAGATATATATATTCCCAATCCATTATACATATATACATATGTATGTATATATAGAAATGTATTTATAATATAAATATAATCAACTTAACGAGACGACTTGGTTTCCGTATAGTAAAAATATGTGTATATTCTTTCGTCAAGCCGTGCAATCAATAACTTGAGTAATCCATTATTGATCTAATGGATTGGGAATGAAGGGAGGTGATGACTTCGCCTACTAAAACTAGAAATTGAATTTTCATATGTTGATACCTTATGTAATAACCATATATGTAGTTCCGCTCTAACATAGTTGGTCATCAAATTATAGACATATTAATATTGAAATATACTTGTATGAAAATTTAAATTATAGGGCCTGAACAGTACTTTTGAAGAAGTTATTAAAGATTTAATTCTCGAATAGTTCTATCTGTAAATCTTGAATACTCTCTGTACTCTGGAGTTTTAAATACGTATAAAGGGCACACCTGGTATGAAATTTTGTATAGATTAGTTTTTCTGCATATTTCGATAGCCTATACCTTTAAAAACGCAGTACTAATATTGTAAAACAATGTTTCAAATATGTTAGATTTAGAGCCTTCGAAATTGTAGCCACTCAGTTCGATCCATTCGAAGTTAATCAATTTATCTTTAGACCATTTTTTTATCGACATAGCATTTTTCGATTATTCGTAAAAACATGAACCGATTATCATAAAATTTAGCAGAGAAATCTCTGTTCAAAAATAGCCTCTTTGTTTTAGTTTTCTCGTTATTATTTCGTTGATTTTTGCCGGTAGATATCTCGAAATCAGTTAACGTAATCGAAAAATTATTACGAACCATTTTTAAAATTGCAATTTAAAATTCATTTTGTTTTTATCGAGCTATAAAATTCTCAATTGAAACATCAACCATTCTAAGATACCATTTTGTAGGGCATTCAATTTCCTACAAAATCTATAAAGTGAAATATGAATTTTTCTCTCTGATAATTACAAAAAAATATAAAACTGTAAGGCGGTGGACATTCTCGTTACAATTTGAGTTCATACTAGGAGAGCCTTTTTTATAGGAGTCTAAGAATATATTTTTCAGAGTACCAAGCAAACATTTGGTTTCATCAAAAGAGCGCCACTTCATACACATCGCATCAATCAATGGATTTATTGAAAAAAAAAAACTTCGGTAAGCAGATAATATCACGTTATGGGTCGGTCGATTAAACTTTCCCTGTGGGGATATGTGAAGTCTAAAGTCAATCCGGAAAAGCCCGCTTCGATTCAAGCCTTTGAGTAAAACATCTTTCGTGTCATTCCCCAGTTATCAGTCGAAATGCTCGAACGTGAAATACGGTCGGACCAACTGAGACGTAGCCGCGGCTAACATTTGAAAGAGATAATTTTTAAAAAATAAATGCCAAAAAATGTTATTTCGAATGATATTAAACATTTCGCATTAAATTTGAGGTTTCTTAGTGTTTTCTTAAAAACAAAAGTAGGGAACCTCGAAATGGAATACCCCGTATAAACTCTCCTGGAAGTTCGAAAGTCTTTATATTAGGTACCAGATGACCCGTCCACGCTTCACTGTTGCTGATACATAGATAATACTATTACTACCATCTATATGATTTCTATTAGTTGGATTATAAATATTAGTCAATGAGATATATGTAGCATTTTTGTGAAGCAACTTGTGTTAGTTTACAAAAAAATGGATCATAAAGCAGTTCGTGTGTTAGTAAAGCATAGCTTTTTGGGGGAAAATACAGTTGAATTTGGGCTCAGGGAAATCCACCAATGAAAATATATTTGCTAAGCTTAATGAGGCGAAAGCTCTGTGCAAAGTGGGTGCCTAGCAAGTTCATAATCCATCAAAAAATCGAATTACTGATTCTGAGAAGTGTTTGAGTTATTTTTAATAGTAATAAAATCGAATTTTTGCGTTGGTGTGTCACAATAGAAACATAGCTCCATCATTTCCCACTGAAGTCCAATCGACAGTCATTCTAGTGGACTGCACATGATGAACCGGTTCTCAGGCATGGAAAGTCGAAAAAGTCGGCTGGAAAGATTATGACATCAACCTTTTGGGATGTACGTGCTAATACATACTCAACGACTGATTACTGAGCCAGTTATAATCTATTTCACTGCATATTTGGTTGCAGTTCTTTTCTACTATTCTAAATACTTAGCAATTGTATTATTTTTGAGGAAGAATCTGTTTATAATTGTACGCATATATTCAAATGATTCCTACAAACATGAATTTTGAACAAATGCTTATGATTTGAAATATAATTTTTGTGTGTAATGTGAGTTGTATTAAAATTTTGACATAAAGAAATAAAAGTTATCCTATGTCCTTACCTTGGTTCTAAGCTACCTCTCCACCAATTTTCAGCCAAATCGGTTCAGCCGTTTTAGTTAGTACAGTTTTGGTTCGTTTTGGAAAATGATTTGTAAGCTGGCGCATACATCAAAGGCACAATCAAATTTTTATCTCGTTAAATTACTGGCTTCTTGATTTTTATACCGGAAAGTGAAAGAATCAAAAGGAAGTTTAAATAGCGTTATTTGCGAAATAGGCGTGGTTGCAGTCCGACTTCATCTACTATCGTACTGTGAACGTTAAAATTATGTCATGTACCGAATTTGGTTGGAATCGGTCGAGCAGATCTCGAGTTATGGGATTTATCCTAAAAGAGAGATTGCTAAATTTTGACACCGGCTCTTATAAAGCTGTCTAATGCCATCTCGGTGGTAAAATTTAATGTCTCTGGTGTTTTAGTTATTGATTTATCGCGCTTTTTGTAGTTTTTAACAGTCCAGTTATATGGGGAGCGAGCGGTGTTACGATCCGATTTCATTCATTTTCAAACCCATCCACGATCTCGTTCTTTCTTTATTTTGCCAAGGAGCATATGTACCAAGTTTCATCAAGTTATCTTAATTGCTCAAGTTACAGCTTGCATGGACTGACGGACGGATGGTTAGACAGTCAGGATGTCAACTTGTCTCGTCGTCGTGATCATTTGTACATATGCATAAAATCCCATATCTATCTTGATTAGTTTTACGTAATGCATACAATCGTTTGTTGAACAAAACTATTATACTCTGTAACAATAGTATAAAAATATAGCTTTGTAGAAATATGTTAATATAATGAACACACCCTTATAAATTATTGGAGATATAGTACCTAGGAGTAAAAAATATGCAAGTAGGCAAGTAACAAACTTGTTTCCGATCAGAGGAATTTTATAACAATTGAGTGATGTGAAGTGAGATTCCATCGATCCAAAGAACTAAGTACACTAACTTGATTTTGCTACGGTTATAATTAGTTCTGCTTAATTTCAATTTCCTCTAAATAGTTCTGAGTTATTTTCAGGTGCCCGCCATTTGAAGTGAATACCCTAATACTATGTAGTAGGTTTTGTATATTCGCACACACTACTTCAATATATACACTGACACCATGGGAATGTGTCACACAACAGGTGTAGCAACAGTTAGTCAAGCGAACGTGCTTAAGGTCTGGAATATTTATGTATGCTATTGTTAGATGATTTCACTTCAATTTCTTTTCTCTTACATATTTCGCTTTTTATGTGGTTTTGCAGAAAGTATTTCCATTTCCGGTCACGTATCGCGGCTTGGACAACAGCATTGCTATTTTTGTTCACAGCTGGCGCTTACATATGTCGTGTATGTTCTTAACATTTACAGTTATGCCAGTGAAATGAGCGAATAATCATAAATGTACATACCTCTGTGCAAATATTGATCGAACCGAAAGGTATACAATGCTACCACTTTTATGTAAATCACTCCCAGTGCCTGGCAATTGTGTTGAGTTTCGCTCCCGTTATAACAATGTAACATAGGCACCTGTCGATATGACATGGCAACGACATTTGTTATCGCTGCTTCTACATTTAAAGTAACAATACCTTTTGTTTGCAGGCGAATAAAACAGAAAACTGTGTTAACATTGTTGTGAATGAGTCACTTTTTATATATATTAGAAGTTGTTATACATATGTTAGTTGGTTGGTTGAAAAGAGAAATCGTAAAAACAGCTGATTACAAGTGGCCGCACTTAAGCTTAGATTAAGCTCATTGTGCTTCCACAGATGTTAATATGTTTAAGAACATTTCAATCTTCCTGTTAGGGGTTTTTGGCACACAACATTTCATTACTTTCTATTAATATTTTGAATTTTTTAAGGGGAATGAAATTTTTCGCCACATTAAAAGTGAATACAAACTTCAATATACGAAAATATTTTATTTCGCAATTTTGGGATTAATCATTGTACAATTACATTTACATATTTTAGAGGGAATTTTAAAGAACATCTGAAGCTAAGGCACATAATTTATGGCATAAAACCGGTCTGTTTTTTTGAAAATATTTATAGCTAGCAACACTGCCCTTTTACAATGTAAGAGGTATATGCACTGGTCCTTAAAGATTAAAGCTATAGCTCTAAGTTCATTCAACTATGCCATAAAGCTATCGAAAAAAATTAATATCTATCTGCTTATTTATTACGTCTCAAACCTACAAACGTTTTTCCAATACATTTTTTTATTAAAGAAAAATGATATAGATTTAGAATTCAATCCAAAAGTAGATTATGTGTTATATTTTATTTGTCACGTAATATCACCAGTCAATACTTTTCCTAGCCCAAATACATAGTTGTCTTTATTCCGTATGTGTCATCCAATATTTAAAGAAATAACGGGACTGACTTAACATCATATATATATATCATGAATAGAACGTGCCAATCCTTATCCTTAGCAACTATATACTTAATAGACGAACTCCAAACCTGAGGTTGAGCTTATACCGTATTTGTTAGTCAACATGTAAGATATATTAGCAAAATTAAGCGTGATCTAATTGAAAGCTGAATTTCGTTCGTTTCATCTCCTTCAAAGTAATATGCAAACGAATTTTTCAATCATCATTGCACTTGGAAAAATCCTCCGTCGTGAAGGCCATCTGAGCCTTCTTCGATTCAGCTTGTATATCGTCAATTGAGTCAAAACGGTGTCCTCGGAGTGGTTTTATTGAATTTGCTGCATAGCCAGAAGTTACACCAAAGTAAATCAGGCGAATGCGGTGGTTACGGCACGAGAGGATCACAAATAATTCAGTATGCGGTGGTGCATTATCGCACTTCTTTGTTCAATAAATTCAGACATAGTAAAAATCAAAGAATTTAAAGCCTCACAAAACGATGCGTATCTCAAATACTAATGAATATTTTGATATGAAATTTAGCATAGATGTTACTAACACCAACTTACAGAAAAAAAATTTACCGATTCGAAAAACACGCAAAGTATAAATTAAAAGCTCACCTTTCAATTTGATCACAGTAGTATGATATACAATACTGCCACAAATTCCTTCAGCTCTCATTTGCCACATAAGTAGAATGATTTTTATAATTTATGATTAATATATCAATCAGTACATATATGAGTGAAAATCTGTGTAGACATGTTCTCTAGTATAACATATTTGAGTAATACCAAATATTAATTCAATCGGTTCAGACTTTCCTTTGCACCAAAATTGCGAATAACAAGAGCATAAAACGTTCGGATACTCCCTGAGATACTGAGGGTACTCAGTTTTTCTTTAAAGTATTTTCTATATGGTTTTATTTATTTTTATTTATTTCATTACTGACGAAGATAAACACTTAACACATCCTCTTCCCTTTAACTTAAACATGAGTTGACCTCATTTTTAAATATTAAGGTATTACCGCAGCCTGTATGTACATGCAAACATGGAAATTCACTTAACACGTGCTAAAATACGTACACGTACTTCATATCAAATATCTTGTGCGGTAATTATTTTATGAAATACATATATACATTTGAAACCGTAGATGTCAAAGTACCAAAATTTACTCTTAGCTCCTCCATGAGGTCAGTTGAATGTGGGTGATTGTGTTCTGTCTGCATTTCTGTCATTATTAGACTGGCATATTAATTTTCTGCCCGAATGCAAATAGCAAATGCCAGCATCATAAGTCATATGTCTACAGGTCAGTAATTGGCATCTACGCATAAGTACTTTTGACGGTACAATGTAGGTATATATATACATACCTATACATATATGTATGTCTGCATTGAAATCGTAGAACAGTAATAGGAGGCGGACTTGCAAATCTTATGAATACTCGTATTAATGTTGAAATTCGAGTACCACAACAGCATGCAATACATACATATGTATGTATTTCAATCAGAACAGTTTGCGGCGAAAAATTGAGAAGAACTTTTTCTTTGATTCGGGATTTCTCATAAAAATAGAATTTTTTTGTTAAAAGGGCGATTTATATTGCAAGTAAACTAAACGAAATGAAACCCACTCCTACTTCTAAAAATATTATAAAATGTTAATTCAATAAATATTAGAATCGATGAATTGAATTTGATGAATTAACTATGTTGCTCATACGCACTGACAATTTCTATTAGTAGACAACCAACTGCAATAGTCAGTGCAATATTTTTACAATATTTTTTTGGTTTTTTTTTTACTTAAATGGCAGTTCCTGAAAAACTACTAAATAAAACTAAGCAATAAAGAGCTTTTAATACAAATATTACCTAGTTTCCAACCAAATAAAATAAATGTATAAATACCTCGTAAAACCATTGTCGCATTATTAACGGCAGAGCACTCTCTCGTTCGCGTTATTCAAAAGAATTCAAAAAAATAGTTATCCGTGCGAAGCCTTTATTTTTAAAATTTGTTATGACAGTGAAAATATGAAAAGTTGAGCTCAGGCTTAATTTGTTGCCTACACAGCTAAGCGCCGCAGTGCAGGTGCTGAAGCCATAAGCTGATGTAGTTTTCAAAAGAGAATTACAAATAAGAACACTTAGGTAAAATAAGCACAAAGAATTTCTATATTTGTATTTTCTTCCTTGGACAAGAGTATGAAAAGCGAAATAGTTTAAAGCCGAATTATATTTGAATGGCAAAGCGTTTACACGCCCGCCAATAAACTGTTAGAAAACTTGTTTTTAAAATACCAACAACGTTTCTGATGTCGATATCCACTTGATATGTGCATTTGAGATTTTCTGTATCGCATCCGAGTGAGTAGACTATTAGCGGAGCCCCTTTCTGAATTTAGCACGGTTTTTCTTTAAATTTTTATTGAACTTCCTGCATTTTCCTGCTTTCAAAAATGAGCCATCATACATTTCGATTACTCAGAGAATTGCTGAACAAAATTTTTTTCAATAACAAACCTCTTAAATTCACTAAATAGCTGTCGCTAAATTCCTTTCAACCGCGTATCACAAATTAAATCACCAGTCAATCTGAAGCCCCTTGCATGCAAAGCAGGATATCAATAAAAGTGGTGTCTGGGAGTAAATAGTCAAGTCACGCGACACACAGTGAAAAGGCGGCACGCGCTTCAATTGAGTGACAAACGTTGACATTTAAATTGTGTGCTTGAGGCAACTAGTAAGCTAAAAGGCTCATATACGCGCCTAAAATGGAAATTGTGCGCACGAATAAGTTCTCGCTTAAATATAATAGCATACTTGGCGCAAGCATCTACATATTTTGAAAACATTATTGTTTTACTAAGTAATATGGCTAGTTTAGTTTAGTAGTTCGGTATAAATTGTACTCGGCTTTTGAGAGTCACCTTACCACCTATGCAAAACTTGTAGTAGTTGGAACTACATACTATACTACTATAAGCAAAAAATAGTAAGACTTTGACCATAATTTTAAAATTCTTAATTTATTTTTTAAAATTTATGTCGGCTCACTCAAAGAAGTCCCTCTTGGCCCCAATAAACTTGTGCCAACAATTTTTCCAATCCTCGAAACAGTTGTTAAAGTCAATTTCCGAAATAGCCTTCAATGCGCGCCTAAAATGATTTTCAAAATGGTTTTCGCTGATCCTTCCGACATTCCAACGATATCTTACTGGTATCTCTCTGCTAATCGTCGATTCTCAAGCACCAATTCCTTTATGCCATTGACGGGTTTAGCATCAATCAATAGACGTGGTGCGTCCTCAACGCGTTCTCGACCCTCTTTTAATAATTTTTACCAATCAAAAATACTTACACGTGACAAACAATTTGCACTGAATATCTTTTCCAACGTTCTGTACGTTAGTATAATATAGGTATATACAAAGTTACCCATGTATGGCCGGAGCCTAATATAAAGGCTAGAATACCGTAAATAATTCAATCTTCATTTGCAATTCAATTATTCCTGCGCCTAATTTAATATTAAGACGAGCTTTAAATAATAAAGAGATATTTTCTATAATTTTAGATAGTACTTTGGCCGATTCATCATTCTCGCTGGTTCCTTTTTGAACGTGACGCAAAACACTTTTTATTTTATTATATGTATCTTGCTGAGTAGATTTTAGCGCAATCTGAATATAAATGTATATATGTATGTATATGCAGTGGTGTTCATAATATTAGTAGTGCAACAATTTCATACATATTAAAATCTTTCCTAAAATATTCTCACTTGCCAACTCAAAAATCGTGATTAATTTAGTAGATTAGACACTCCATATTATAAAAACGAAAAAATTTCGGGACTTTTGCTTCCGCTGTAGTGGTGGAGGACTCTAGGAAATACCACACTTGCAAAGAAAATCGAGAGAATTCAACAGGCGGCGCTCATCAGTATGTGTGCTGCACTAAGGTCCAATCCAACCAAGGCACTTAACGCCATCTTGCACATATTGCCCGTAGACATCGTCGGAAGGTGCTATCAGACTCAGAGCGTCGGGTTCCTAAAATAACACGTGTCTGAACACTCGGAAATCTTCACGCACTTTGACTTCATATCGGATCACTTAGATCATGGAGTAGCAAAACCGAGTTCTGACGGCTCCTTCTCTGCCCATAAACCTGCGCGGGAGTTGTGAGAAGGAAGAAGGATGTGGATGGGTCAAAGCTTAGGGAGAATATTGATGGAGAGATTTACTGTTAGGAGCTCTCTATCAACTCTAGCTACAGTCTGCCTGACTATTGCAGTATTTTTCAAGCCGAAATTGCAGCCATTAAGGTAGCATTAGATTTACTGCTACGAAATGCAGCCGCCTTCAGAGAAGTGACCATCCACTCAAATAGCAGAGCGGCGATATCAGCTTTGAACTTATTAACAGTGTGTTCATGGTTCTCTGTAATAAGACTGGTATAGGTGCCAGACCACAGCGGAATTGCAGGAAACTGCAAAGGTGATGGGCTTCACAAAGGACTACGCGGCAGTCCACGTGCGATCTCTCTAGATGAGCCATCGAACCTTACTTAACCTGCTTCCGCTGTCTTTTCTGTGAAGCATTTTTGTATTTTTTATAAGAACTAGGTGTTGCGGTAACGGTATATAATAATTTCTGAAGTGGAATACAGGTCAACAATCTCACACAAAACAGTGATAAAGCGGAAATCGTGGACGAAAGTATAAAAAATCGATACTAGAGGACAGACTGATTAACTTCCGGTCTTAGACCAAGTATCCTCTGGGTAGCCAAAGAACATCTGTTTGAAGGCGAGCTAAAGTGAAAAGGCGAATCATCCCTCCCATGGGTTGTGCGCTGGGTTTGGGGCTTGCCACGTAAAAAAAGCTCTCAATGATGAAAAAACAACAGCCTTGGATGAGAGACCCCCTTTTTGATGACGACCATGACAAACGACTGAAGGGCTACGATTTAAGGACATCCACCTGGAATGTCCGGTCCCTTAATTGGGAAGGTGCCGCTGCCCTGCTGGTTGATGTCCTCGTTAGAGTGAAGGCTGACATCACCGAACTGCGATGAACGAGACAAAGACTGAGACGGAAACAGTTTAAAATTACTTTTGATTGATATTGAATACGTAGTTTGCATTTTTTCTTGACTTTTATTTATTTAAGATCCACCGGTGCTACTATTTTCATGTACACAGCTGTATATATGGTCACACTAAAGGAAACGTAGCTCAGAGGACCGTTATGTAGAACGAGGCGCTTAGCCGCGTAAATGCTTGTGACCGGCAAATTTGCAAACAAAAACATATTTTATGCTAATTTAATTTTCACAGGCTACAAAAGTCTGCGGGCTAAGCTGCTGCGAGCAAGAATAATACAAGTAGTAAAACCTACAATAGCAAAGAAGCGTCGTGCAGCATATTAAATGCAAACGAGGCGAGTTTATTAAATGAAAATATGGTAATAATAATTGAAGTGTCCCACCCGTAGCGACTGCAGTAACCGTTCCATTTCATTACCAGTGTTAGGCAGCTCGCAGTTGTCGTACTAAATGGTTATTAGCATCAAAATAACGTTTCACACCGAAAATTTGTTTTAACTAACAGTTATTCAAGCAGAAAAAGCACCTCAGCTTTATTTTACCACTACACTGCACTCACTAGTTCAATCCGAGTGGATCAGTGCAGCGCTACGATATTTAAGCGAAATACTTCAAACTTGCCAGCTCCGCGAATTAATCTTTGTTTTGGTCAATTTCAGCACTTAATTCAATTTCTCTGTTTCTATTTCATCCTTTTGCTGAAGAAACTTGGAGCTTGCACTTAGCGGCACTTGTTAGCAGATCAGCAGCAATGACAAGTACTTTGGCATGAGCAGCACAGCCAACCTTGTTACCGGCTGTAACTTGGGCGTTCTTTACTTCATTAATCAAAGACAGCACAGTTGCGGCAACATAAATTGCAATTACAGCAAACCATTAAGAGCAGCATGCAAGCAACTAACCATTGCCGACCGAGCGCCGTAGATTAATGGCGCCAACAGACGGCCGCAGCCATATTTAATTGCAGCAATCGTTACTGCTTCGTTTATAATTAATACTAAACACTTGACGACGTAACCTTTATAAATCCGCTGATATTTACTTGGACGAAAAGCCATATACAAGGACGCCATGTCTGCATTGCGGCCGGAGCACCCTTATCTTCTTCTTGTAATTTTTTCAGTGTGGCATTAACTCGTACTGCTTAGCTTGCTTCATTAGAATACTTTATTTATCTTAGTGTCTTCCGGTTCATTGGTCAATTGACTCTGCTAATTTAATGCTCGGCTAATAGTTATGAGCATTAATTTCAAAACTTCGATTAAATACATTTTTTAATTCTTTTTTCTTAGTAACGTTAACCGATAATAAGCAAAAACAACAGGAAAACACGTTAAATTCGGTTGCAAGAAAGATATAGTACCCGTCACACATACAAAGAAGTTTATATGACTATATTGATTCGAACTGAACAATTGATTCGGAGAATGAATCATTTTCTTTGTCAATAACTTAAAATTTCTTGAAATTTTCTCTTCCTCTTCCTCTGCTTCACCGGGAGGTACGGCGTCGAATACTTTCAAACCTAGAATGTTTTCATTTATTCGGACGACATGACCCATGCTAATGTCGTCGTATATCTCATACTGCTCATCGTTCCATCGAATGCGATATTCACGAGTCGAGTAGAAAATCGTTCGGCTTTCTACTGTGATTGCAGCTTCTAGACGTCGAACCTGCCTTGTGTTTGTTGACGCGCGTTTTTTGCTGCACAGAGGCGGTCGCGTATCTTAGCTGCAACAAGATAATGGTCCAAGTCAAAGTTAGGACCACTGAGCGTACGCACGTCTAAAACAACGGAAACGTGTCTTCCGTCTATCACAACTTGATCGATCTGGTTGGTGGCTTTTCGATCTGGAGAGAGCCAGGTAGCTTGATGATTTTTCCTATGCTCGAAACTAGTACTACAGCATACCATATTTCGGGCTCCAGCGAAGTCGATCAGCCTCAACCCATTTGTGAATGTTTCATCGTGAAAGCTGAATTTATCAACCGTTGTGCCAAAGGTACCTCCTTTGCCACCCTGGCGTTAAAGTCGTCAAGCACGAGTTTGACATCGTGGCGGGGGGAGTTGTCATTGGTGCTTTCCAATCGCTCATAGAAGATATCTTTGGTCATATCGTCTTTCTGTTCCATAGGGGCGTGGGCACAAATCAGCGATATGTTGAAGACCTTCACTATGATGGCGATTGTGGCTAGACGTTCATCCACCGAAGTGAATGCTAAGACTCTGCGACTGAGTCTCTCTCTCACTACGAATCCCGCACCATTATAATCTTTAATTCGTTTGCCATGGTCGTCATGAAAAGGGGGGTCTCTCATCCGACACTGTTTTGTTCTTTTCATGGGGGGTGTTATTTTACTTGGTGGATCCTTAACTCAGAGCATAACTCTGGGGAGCGATATTTCGCTTTCTCACTTTAGCTCGCCTTCAAACGCATGTTTTTGGCTACTCAGACGATACTTGATAACACCGGAAGTGGTGAGCTGCTTGAGCCATATGTAAAAGAATCGTTTCTGGCCACTCCCAAGTGAATGGCGCTCAGAAAACTTTCCTCATCTGCGTTAACTTCTACATATGGCTCCATTCGCCGCGGATATATTTGTTGGAGCTCTCTTAAATGTTGGTTCCAATCGAGTCTTAATAAAGCACTGAAACGCCTTGGCTGCTGTGGGTGGCGATATACAGTTTTAAATATAATACATCTATTATAAATAGTTCTACAGGGAATGAGTAATATAATTTGAAAAACAATTTAATTAGTAATTGTAAAGAATTGACTTATAATTTTGCAATATGTTCCTCTAGCAAACCAAACAACTACTCACTCCACACCATATAAAACATAATTGATTTTATTTTTTTTTTCAATTTTAGTTATACGCGAGTCCTACAAAATCTCAAACTTTTGTGATTGACAGTTTATTTGTAAAACAGTTCACAGCATTAAAAGTTTTGCAAGGTGAAAAAGAAATCAAATTAATATGTATATTCCACTTCTACAGATAATGGAAAATAACTAAACAATTCAATTTCAGTGACAAAAACTCAGAGCGTTTTACCCACGTGACTGTTTTGCATTGTTATGCACAAAACTCACTAAAATTGCGGTTATATTTGTTCGTGTATTTGCGAATTTAGTTTGAAATAAATTGCAGAGTTTACGTTAATTAAGTGTGCAGATATGTGTGAAAGTCCTACAGCGCTAGAAGTATTCACACATATGCCGTACTTTATTAACTTTTTACATTCGCTTGTGTTCTGGCACTAACATCTGCATAATTGCTGGGTATTATCCTATATATTATATAAGTGTTATGTATGTACATAAGCCTTTGCAATTAAGTTCACAACTCAAAGTTCAATTCAGGCAGTTTGTTAGAGGAAATTATGCTAACGGTATTAAAACAATTACAAATTCTAAATTGAATAAATCTAAAAGGTCAAAAAGTAATTAAAATGCAATGTGAATAGTTGCTTGTATTTTGTTACGTAAATATTGTGTATGGAGTATATACTCAGTATGTTTGGGCATTTGAGCGCTGTTTCTGTAGTTTACAGTAACTTAAAATATTCATCTCATCCAAAAATCGTAAAAAATTGCGAATATTTTCGCGCAATTGTTTTCTCCCAACTTTCGACGTGGATTAACTCATCAAGAGTGCACCGATGAACTTAATTCTATTTTTGGCGATGAAGGTCCAACAAAGCTCAATGTTTATCGATGGTATGGTGAATACATCAATTCAAGACGAATTTTGTAAAAGTAGTCTAAAATTCGTTGTTGTTCCCGAAACTATTTATGATATGGGCATTCAATTTTGCATGAACCTTGGATTCCTCACAATTTGTAATTCGCTCACAAAAAGGCTGGTCTCGATTAGTCGAGAGAAATGTTAAAAAAATACGATAGCGGTGCTTCGAAATACGTCTATCACATCGTGACAAGTGATGAATCGTCGAATGACTTCTTTTTATTCCCGTAATTAAAAATAATAAACTTAAAAGGTCAACGCTTTCGGCACCTGAAGAAGCGGTTGATGCATTCAATGCATGTTTTAGAGATATGTATGTCAATCAGAGTAGCAAACGTGTTTCGAAATATAAAAAGTAACTCTCGTACTCATACGCAACATGTTGTGTTGCATAACGGTTATTTTTAAGTTTTTTTTTAAATAGAACAAAAACGGTTATGTATGGAAAGTCGCCCCGGCAGGAAATAGTTTAACGGTGTCAAATCGCACGACCAAGGCGGCCAATTGACATGGCCATTTCGTGAGATAACACGTTCACCAAACTTGGTTTTCAATAAATTGATTGCGACATTCGATGCGTGACTTGTGGCGCCGTCATGTTAAAAACACATATTGTCCAAGTCCATTTCATCCAATTCCGGTGAGAAATATTCAGTTATCATTAAGCGGTCTTAGTCATCACTGAAGAAGACGGCTCAATGACGCCGTGGATTGCTGCCTGACCAATAACGCATATTTTGCTTATTGACGAAGCTATTCAGCCACAAATGAGAGTCAGCGCTGAAGATAATTTTTCGATGAAAATATAGATCATTTTCAAGTTGCTGCTCAGCCCAATTCACGAGCATACGACGATTCTTGTGGTCAGGTAGGTAGGTAGGTAGGAGTGCAGACCTATCGGGCTCAATTAACACTTGATGTGCCATTTTGATGCACTGTTCGTAGAACCTCCTGTATCTGCTATTACGTTTCACCTTCTCTTTCAAACCATTTCGATGAAACTACTTATATCCGACATGCTTTTAGTGGAAATCCATTCAAGGTTTGGTGCTAGATGGATTCCAAGTGTTTTGTGTCGGATCTGTGCTAGAGCTGGGCATTCACAGAGAAAGTGGAAGATTGTTTCCTTGTTCCCTGCTACTCCGCAGCCACGGCAGATGTCATTGTAGGGCATACCCATTTTGGATGCGTGTTCCCCAAATGCCCAGTGCCTGTTGTGGTAGCTGTTACTCTGTAAATACTTTTCCTTGACCTATTTAGTAAGTCGTTGGTTCTTTACCTGTCATATTTTGGCCATAATTGTTTAGTTATGACGCATTTTGTGATGTTTTTCCACCTGTTATTTGCAATTTGTTGAAATTGTCTATTGATCTCTCCTTTGATTGATCCTAGCGGACTTGGTATTATCTCCGCCTCGGATTCGTTGAGGAAAGCTCCTGCCTTTGCCAACTCGTCTGCTTTTCGTTGCCGAAAATGTTCCTGTGGCCGAGAACCCAGATTAAGTTTAGTTGGAGCTTGTCTTTTCTTGTGGTCAAGCGGCTTCAGTTCTTGCGTCAAATTGATCTTGCAAGGATGTAGGTTATTTTCTATTCGCAAAATTCGCCACAACGGCGTCACAGAGATGCCCAACGCTTGAGAACGGCTTGTGAGAGACTGATTTGGGCCTTCCTCAATTGATGCGCTAGCGGCAGCAATATTCTCCACACTACAGACACTTCTTTGTCTCACTGGCATGGGAACATTTTTTAGACGCTCAATTGTTATGCTGACGACCAGAAATTGGGCGTAGCGCTCTTACAGTTGAGGCCACTGACTCCGAGTTTCGGTAGTAAATTTTAATAATTTAATTTGATTCGTATATGTTATGATGAAATGGCAAAGCTTACTGAAGAGAAATGTTAAAAAATTAAGTCGTTTGCGGTCCCTATCGGTCTGCTTTGTAGTGTGCCTATTGAAAAACCCGTTTATTGTCATACAAACTGAACGATCAAAATCAAGTTCTTTTAATGATTCTTTAGTATTTGTAAAGTTTTTCTTGTTATTAATTATTGAATTTGCTATCTAAAATAAGCTACAGGTACTTTTTTAATGAACCCACTAAATTCTCCTTCCATTGCAGATTCGGCAACACTGATTTTCAAAGAAATGATTTAGAGCGGAACAATATACATTTCCTAGTTTCAATTAAATAAACTAATATACACAAACTGAAAAACAAATTGAACTATTTCCAATTTTCAATTAAAAAACGAAGTGAAACGTTTGAAAATAAATGAATTGAAATAAATTCGAATACATGCGTGCATGGAGGGAATTAATCCATTACAATAACCAAAATAATACTCGAACAGATATTGTAAAAACCTGAAAAATAAAGACAATAACGATCCAAAAGTAAATGAAAAATCCCATTATTACACACATACATACATATGTATATACATGTGTGCGCTCAGAAGTAATATACTCCAGCTTTTCGTTAACCAATTTCGGTATATTTTGATTACTTTCGACTAGGCAACCATTGTGATTTCGCTGTTGGTTTTCCTTTTAAATTTTTTCAATTTTCTTTTATTGTTGCGAAGTTGTGAAAATACACACCAATATCCGCAATGCGGCATTAGAATATTACGCGAATTCGAATTCGCCATATCGATTATTGTTAACGGTTTGCACGCTTTGCCTATACGCCGGTTGATGGGCGCGTTTGATGTTGCCGATGGTGGCAAAATGGATCGATGTCGAAATTGGTTTTGCGCGCGTAGTAATAATAATGACTATGCCGAAGTGGCCGTAAATGACCCGCTCAAAAATCTAACCAATTCCATTTCGGATACAATACGTGACCACGTGCGCGACATGAGCAGCAGCAATGGCGGTGGTTTTATGACCGCAGCAACCACAACACCTCCACCATCTATGGCTACAACAACACCAATGCACTCGACGACTACATCGCATGTGGTTACATTTCTGGATGATGTCGGCGCAAGCGGTAGCAATGGCACGGTTACGACGAGTAGTCGTGTGGTAAGCCACACAGAGTTGCATCCACCAATGGTCGATGGTAATTTGGACGTAATCGAAGCTGTAGAGGATTTCGCTAATGGAACTGGCATCGGTTTATCGCTATGTGATGATAGTGTGCCATCATCGAAAAACTGTTATCGCCTCATTATGCTGGGGTAAGTAAATAGTTTGCAGATCTTTTAAAGTAATTTTTATAAATTGAAGGTTATCTAATATTTCTCCTCACACCACCTTTATTTCCTTACTTAGTCACCTCATGCACATACTTCGAAACATATTTACTAAAAAATTTTGATTTTATAATTTATATATTATATTCGCCATTGATAATCCCCTGAGCCGGATGACATTATACCAGCACAACTGCAACGAGGTGTCACGCTTTGGTGCAATTGGCTGGTACCCATCTACGCGAACAGACTCGGAAAATCTGGGTCCACAGATGACTGCGAGCCGGAACATTCTCAAAATCTCGAATACTTTTATTTAATTCCAAAATAGTTAGATTATTAGATCGTCGAGCCTAGCTGTGCTGGCCGCTGCCCTGCTAACATATCTTCGAGGGAAGCATGATAGGGAAAAACTCGCTGACGAAGAGGGACGATGAGCCTTTGTGTGGATGGATCAAAGTTTGCGGGGAGTGTCAAATACTTTTCACCAGCTCCATTTTTAGGCATCTTTCAAGCGAAAGTGGCCGCCATAAAGGTAGAAGTAGATATACTGATCCGAAGCGCAGCCTCCTTCAGTCAGTACTACTATGCACTCTGTTAGTAGGTCAGCGATATAAGTTTTGAGTTCGTTTACAGTGCGCTCAATAATAGTAAAAGGATGTCTAGACTTCTTATCTATAGCACCGATCTATTTTAAATCGATTAGAGTGGTTTTGGTGCCTGACCACAGCGGTGTAGCAGGAAATTGTAAGGCTAAGCTTGCTAGGGCAGGTACTTCATTCTCAATAACTGCGGAATGGGAACGGGTAGGGGCTCCGTTGGCTTCTTGTGGGTTAACACTAGACTGCTGAACCTCAGATCAGTTCAGCAAGCGTTGGTCAACCTACAGCATCTGTGCAACCGCAAGGTCTTTCTGGCCCAAGGTAAATCGGAAGAAGTCTAGTGGGCTCTTCGCTCTCAGCAAGGTCCACCATTCAATGCTTGCAAGAGTTCTGACTGAACACTGTCTGATCGAGATTCATGCGGGACTACATCGGCTGTTTTGAAATATAATCATCTCAACACTTCCTACTCAAATGTTCTGTATTTGCCACATGAAGGCAAAAATACGTCGGGTCTCATTTTTTTACGCATCCAGGTGAAATATCGAAAATATGTAGAAATAAAACACCTAACCAGATTTGTGATAGGTTCGGGGAGTTTTGCCGATAGCTAATATCCCACTATTGGAGTTTGCTTTCCGGCTTCACATAACACTTATGTTCATATAACAGTCTAAATGTGATCCAACAGTTACACTAAGAGGTCAACCATCTAACCTAGCCTAGCTTATTGATAAATATTGTAGCCTTCGATTTGGCACGTGATTTGTTGGCATCGAACTATACTTGTGAAGAAACTGTCTTTGTAGGCATTCGATTATTAATTCTAAGGACAAACATTCACTTAAGACATTGTACTCTATGCTACGATAAGATAACAATATATGTAGTATGCCCACTTGGATCTTGGTCCCTATAAAAAGTGCTGTTTGCTGTGACTTGTCTATAAACTTTTAGAGCATGGTTATGTTAATTAGTCACCTAAGCCAATGAAAATGGAGGGACCATCAACACCGGACGAAACGGACGCATCTGAAGATAAATAAAGTGCTGTTTAACGAAGCCAATGTACCATGTCACGATGACAAAAATCTATTAATGAGGCTTCGAATTGCTTCCGCATCCACTGTATTCTCTAGATCTGGAACATGCTTTTATTTTCTGTTCTCAGATGACAAAAGAATACTCGCTACGAAAAATTTTCGTCAAATTAAGGGGTGATCGCCGAACTCTGACCTATTTTGAAGCAAAGAACAAATCGTACTACAAAAATGTTATCATTTCATAATAAGCCAATCAACCTACAGTTGGAAAAATGTTATACATACTTACTTCTGTAGTAACAGCCTTATTATACCCTGAACAGGGTATATTAAGTTTGACACGATGTTTGTAACACCCAGAAAGAAGCGTCGGAGATCCTATAAAGTATATATATATAAATGATCAGTATGTTGAGCTGAGTCGATTTAGCGATGTCCGTCTGTCTGTCTGTCCGTCCGTCCGTCTGTATATATACGAACTAGTCCCTCAGTTTTTAAGATACCGTTTTGAAATTTTGCAAACGTCATTTTATCTTCAAGAAGCTGCTCATTTGTCGGAACGGCCGATATCGGACCACTATAACATATAGCTGCCATATAAACTGAACGATCGGAATCAAGGGCTTCTATGGAAAACTTTCGCATTTGCGTGGTATCTTCACCAAATTTGGTATAGATTATTTTCTAAGGCAACAATGTAATCTCCGAAAAAATTGTTCAGATCGGATTACTATAGCATATAGCTTCCATACAAACTGAACACATAATTACTAAAAGAAATGCACCTGTGAAGGGTATATTAACTTCGGTGCAGCCGAAGTTAACGTTTTTTCTTGTTTCAGCTAAAGTAATGGTGTGCAAATTTATATTTTTAACTTATCTTAGACTGTATAATATATTTATACCCTCAACAGGATATGTTACATTTACCACGAAGCTTGTAAAACTCAAAAGGCACCAAACAAATATATATAAATTATCAGCTTGACGAGCTGAGTCGATATAACCATTTTCGTCTGCCTATCCATCCGTCCATCTGCACGTTCACGATATACATACAAAGTATATGTAAACTGTAATATCGATCTGAATTTTTGCATATGGCTGTTTCTCTCCGAGATACTGCTTTTTGGTGGGAACCGCCAATATTGGACCACTATAGCAGTCATCCAAACTGTACGATCAAACTCAAGTAGCCATATAGGAAACTCTTATATTTGACGAGATATCTTCACAAAATTCGGCATGGATCATTATTCAAAACAAAGGTACAATCTCCGAAGAAATTGATTAGATCGGATATCTATAACACATAGCTGTCATATATACTGACCGATCAAAAGTAACTTATTTTATGGTAACTTCTTTCTTTGTGAAGGGTAACCGAAGTTGACGTTTCTTCTTTTAATTTTTTTTTTAATTTGTTTTTTTTCGGACATATTTTTAATTTAGTAAAAATACTTTAAAAATAAATTTGTGCAGCCCTGTCTAGTGGTTAAATCAGTAGGTAGTCACAAAATATTATATATGTTACAATATATATTCAGTACTTTTAAAACACTGCATGTAGCGTTTCTATTTTTTTAAACAACACTGTATAAACCGGTATTAATACATTGCTGTCACACGTGCCTTTTTCACACGCCATCTGCAATTAGTAATTTGCCCTTACATACTTACATGAAAAAAGGCGGAAAGGAGTGCGATGCAGAAATAAACATTAAAAGGACAAAGAAAGCGTCTACATACTAACATACATGTGTACGATATACACACAGTGATGCATGTGTGTAAATTTGTGTGTTAATGGTACAATTTCGTACTACTTCAATAACTTTGTTCGCGGCATTTGTCACGAAAAGTGAACAGTCACATTCGTTTTCTTATCGCTCTTAATTAATTAATTTACAGAAGTTACTTCAAAACCAAAAAATGTATATATAAATATAGTATGTATATATGTAAGCAACTGCTGTCAAATGTATTATATTGTTATACGCCACAACCGTTCCACGCGCACGAAGTTACAATTGAATTTATTGTTTCCTTCGACGCTTTTATATTTTCGTGCTTTCGCGTTCTTCCTTTCGAATGTGTCTGATTTTCGTTTGTCATTTTATTGTCAGCTCGTCACGTGTGGGAAAATCATCGATTGTGGCACGTTTTTTGGGTAATCGCTATGACGACGCATACACCCCGACCATCGAAGACTTCCACCGCAAGCTTTATCGAATACGCAATGAGGTGTATCAGCTGGATATATTGGATACGTCGGGCCATCATCCGTTTCCAGCAATGCGACGCCTATCATTCATGACCGGTAAGTAACCACATTCTTATAGGCAAATTATTTATATGTACATACTAGTAGACAAAACTACATACACAGCCAACAGTATAATATTAAGGTGGTCTTCAAGGGAACTGAAAGTAAATCAACTTCAAATAAGGGAAGTCTCTTAAATTAACATGAAATACAGCATTAAGACTTCGTAGAACTGTCTTGATACGAGTGTACCGCATAAACGATACTCTGCTGGACGACAAGCTGTCCACAGCAGGTAGTAACTGCATTTCCTTGTGGAATTTCAGTTACAAAGTGTATGGCTTTCAGACAAGCGCTGGGTTTGGCAATGAAAATCACAGCACAATGAAGCTACTAACGCGTACTTTCATAGATTTGTTTGTGGTCTGTAAGGCGGTAGTAAGGCAATAAATACCGGAGAGAGCAACCCCATAAGAGCAATAAAATTCCTATCCGGGGTGGCAAGAATGAAAAGATGTTGTTTGACATCTAGAATACACATATACTTACATGCGAAATTTTGGGCTCTAAGAAGCAAAGAGATTAGAGAAGAAACAGTGCCGTAGAAAAGGTAACACGGTGACACACGAATTACTTTTATACAACGAGGCGAGGAGTAGCATTTAATGAAAGTTAGCCAGGCTTTGTGGGCGTACACAACCAAGAACAGCATATTTGTTCACTATGTTTGGCTTAAGCAATTTGATGTAAATTTAGCCGATAGGGCAGTTAAACGTTTTACTACCAACTGCATTGTGTTACTATTTTTACAGATAACTCGGAAATTATATTAAATACTAGCTGACCCCGCAGCCGTTGTCCTGCGTGAAATTATGTGTTTTGAAACGAAAAAAAGTTGAAATTATATTGTGTCGAAAATTATTTATTTTCGATTTTTCTACATTTCTACATTTTAATGTAGCGCAACTTAATAAACATAATTTTTTGATTTCTGTTCTGGTGCGTAAATATACAGAGAAGATGGGTTTCCAATGTCCATTCATCAAACTTGTTTGCATTTTATATACAATGTTTGATTTTAGGTCCATGAACGATAAGACTTAAATCACTAATAAAGAGCTTTAAATCTGTTATACTCCGGAAACTTACTCCCCATGAATGTCATATTTTCCCCACAAAAACCATAAAATAGCTAGATGTAGTGGGTGAGTCTGTCTATCCCTTTATTCTATGACACGTAGAATCAGTTAAAGTTATAAGTCTTTTTATAATAAAGAGTCTTGTTATAAAAATATACAAATGCTGTTAATTTGACGGAACCGCCGATATCAGAACACTGTAACATATTCATCTTCTATATTGTCGTAGACACCGCTTACGCGATTATAGCCGAGTTTACAAGAGCGCGCCTGTCGTTCTTCTTTTTCGCTGTTTGGTGCCAACTAAAAATTCCAAGTATTATAGCTAGGTCCTCTCCACTCTCAGCTGGAGTGTCTATCCATTCGGACGACATGACCTAGACAGCAAAACCGCTGCCTATTAGTTCGCTGAACTATGTCAATTTCGTCGTATACTCGTATCTCGTACAGCTCATAGTTCTATCGACAAATGTTATCATCGTTCATGCCTCTGCACCATGTAGCAGGATGGGGATAGTGAGTGACTTGTAGAATTTGGACTTTGTTCGTCGAAAGAGGACTTTACTTCTCAATTGCCTACTCAGTTCAAAGTAGCACCTGTTGGCAAGAGTTATTCTGCTTTGGATTTCGGGGCTGACGTGGTTGTTGTTGGCATTGGTTTCAAGATAGACGAAATTATCTACGACTTTGAAGTTATAATTTAACAATTAACAGTGGCGTGGAAGCCAAGTAGCGAGTGCGACTACTGTTTGTATGATGACAGGAGATATTTCGTCTTGTCCTCGTTCATAACCAGACCCATGCGTTTCGCTTCCTTATCCATTCTGGCGAAAGCAAAACTAATGGCGAGAGTGTTGAGGCCAATAATATTGATGTCATCGGCGTACGCGAACAGTTGTACACTCTTATAGAAGATTGATCAAAAGGGAGGCCTGTTATTCGAGGCTTTTTTGATCTGTTAATTGGGGGTGCTTTTTACGTAGCGGGCCCCAGACACAGCGCACAACCCTGGGGAGGGATGAGTCGCCTTCCCAATTTAGCTCGCCTTCAAACGGATGTTTTTTTTTGGCTATCCAGAGAATATTTGGTGTAAGACCAGAAGTCATGAATGGCGCTCAGTATGTATGTATATTTGTATGTATTTCTATGAGCAAAAAATAGTAAGACTTTGTTCCTAATTTTCTAAATTTATTCTTAAAAATCTATATCAGCCCCCTCAAATTAATCACCCTTGCCCACAAAACACTTGTGCCAACGTTTTTTCCAAACTTCGGAGCAGTTGTTAAAGCCAATTTCCAGAATAGACTTCAATGCTCAATGCGATTAACGTTTAATGTCTTCATCTGACTCAAAACGGTTTCCCCGGAGCGGTCGTTTGAATTTACTGTCTAAAAGAGCTAAATCAGGTGAATACGGTAGTTGCGGTACGATGTTGGTTGAAAATTTATGGAAAAACTCACGAAGAATCAATGCAGAATGCGATAGTGCATTATTATTGTGAAAAAACCAAAAGTGGTCGACCCATATCTCTGTCCTCTTTTTACGAATAGCTTCGCGCAAACAACTCATAACAAATAGTATTCCTTGTTGGCAGGTTGGCCGGTCAACGTCCGGTGTGTTTTACGTGGGCACCTACTGACGACAGCCTTACTCCACGGCGCTCAAAAGCACAGCGGATCAAATCAATGCGTTGATCAGCGCCCTGAGAATGCAAAGCATTTTCAGTACCAATTGGCAGTGTGGAATGGACACACTAACCACCTTGGTAGGGTTCGAGGCCCATCTAAAACCTCTGCCGTGCTTTGGGTCCGGCACCCGGTTGCAATGCAACTCCACATTCAACTGAAAAAGTCAGTTCTTCCCGCGATTTGGGTTTTAACCACAACCACCACGATACTCCCCAAGGGGCCAGTCCGCACGAGCAGGTTGGAGCGAACTCCAAGGGCTCCTGCTCCCCGTGGTACCAGAATTAAGTCTCCGGTCAGACCTCGTAGCCGAAACTACTACCAGTTGAGCTTCCATACGGCTCTGGACTGGTGGCCAGGGGTTGGACCCCATACACACATCACTTACACATACCAATCATACAGAAACTAACCCTAACTTCCAGCTAACCGCCTTCGCCGCTTAAACAGTTCACGCGCAAACGACCCTAACTGTTCGGTATTCCGACTAGTGGAGATCACACCACTAACATCTGACCTTGGCCGGTCAGAAGGAATTCGGAGTGCACCACACCTCGATAATCGAACTTTGGCGTGGGTTTTTCGGCTTTGGCTCACCTTTGCGACGATATTCGGCCGATTGATCGTCTGGTTTGGGGTCGTAAGCATAGATCCAAGATTAATCGCCAGTAACAAGATGTTTTGTGGCGTCCTGGTAGTCGGAAAGCATTGTTTCACAGACGTTTAAGCGAAGCTGATTTTCGAAAAAATTAAGTATTGTGGAACCAATAGTTGCCCTAGGCCCAAATAATTTTTAAAAATGGTTTTCACTGATCCTCTCCATATTCCAATGATGGCAGTAAGGTCTATGACTGTTAATCCTTGTTTCTCCAAACCCAATTCATTTATTTTATAGACGTTTTGATCATCAGTTGATGTTGATGGTCATCCTGACGTAGTTCGTCGTCGACGCTTTCTCGACATTCCTTGAAAAACTTGTATCAATCAAAAACACTTGCTCGCGACAAACCATTACCACGGAAGGCCTTTTCTAACATTCTGAACGTTTCGGTACCAGAAATTTGAAATTCCGCTCAAAAATTTAATGGAATTTCTTTGCTGAATAATTTCACTAATCGTAAAAATCACCACTCTCATCAATCACTCTATGTACTTCAGAGAGACCAGTGTATACTAAACAATAATAATTATTTTGATGTGACATTTGACACAGATATCACTGACAGGCATACCAACCTAGAAAAAATATTTCGACCAATAAGTTTTCGCGCGAAATTTAAATTAAAAAGTCTTACTATTTTTTGCCCACAGTATTTGTAATATCGAAAAATACGATAATTTAGCTTGTCAAAATGTACAATTGTTGATAACAGCGAAGTAAGTAGTTATTAAAAACTTCCTTGTATGAAAGTTGTTTCCATGAATCCATATCAAATTAATTTTACGAATATTCTTGGAATTGTCTGGGAAGCCACAAAAGCACACACCGCAAAACAATTTGATACTAAAAGCACTCCTAATTATCAGCAGCAGTATAACCTCAATCACCCACGTCTAAATAATAATATATTAATAATTGGTTGCAAAAAGCGGATGAAGTGATGAAAATAATTCACATAATTAGCAAATATGAAGATGAGTTTCAGTGAGCTTGCTATTCTATTTAAACCGCTGGAATGTCGCGTGCGCTTAACGCTTGCAAGGAAGGGTGTGGCAGCTTGAGGAACTCAGTTGCAGATAATAAAATAGACTTTACTACTTTTATAATACTTTATTACTCATAACCAAATAAATAAACACGAAACAGCATTAACACTTTTTTAAAATATAGTAAAGGGTAAGGTGTACCCTTGATGGGACTATAGATTTAGAATTGTTATTCATTGTCATTACAGACAATTGTGAACAATTATAATTAATTTACTTTATTTTTTCATACACTATTTCAACTTTTGACTGCAATACTATCAACAAATAGCCACAGTGCCGCGTTTTTATTTTCTGAACCTCCCTTGGGCGCTACTTTGCGGGCATTTCTCCAATAGCGTCCAATATAGACAAAGCTTACAATTTAAGCCGATTTGCTTTTTCTAGGATTTTTATGACCTACAAAGCTTACTGTATATATGCGAGCTGCATATGCACACATAAAAGCATAGATTCGCAGAAATAAGACTAAGTCCAGACTTAGTATACATGTATAGCACATATAAGCCGGTATTTCCGTTGGCTGCCAAATGTGCTCGCAACTAAAATTTAGCATTTCTCACATTTTTAACACAATATTTAGAATACTGACAACACACAATATCAAAGAAGTAGTAGAAAGCTGAAATTCTAATTCCGAGCGCAGCCGAATATTGTTCAAAGCTTTTGCAAAAAAATACTATATATAATCACCAAAAATGCAAAATAACGTAACATCACTTTTCATAAGTTGACAGGCGAAGGAAATATGTTATAATAGAAACTACTTCCATTTTGTATTATATTGAAACAAAATTTGAGTTTTGATTATAAAATATTTATATATTGGTTATTATATCTGACAGCGATTTCCAATATTTTTTTTTTTTTTGATGATACGTTGTTTTGCAGTTTAGGTGACGATATTTTGCATATGGCAAATTGTCAATTGATTTGTCTCATGCCTATTATCAGACTTCCTTAAAACATAAGACCTGCTCTCATTAGCCTCCTTCGTATACCAAAATATTTATTTTAAAATCAACCTCTCTAACAGAAATCATCATTATTCTCTTAATATACTATAAAACCAACCATAAGGAATCGATTGTGGATATTCACGACATCCCCGGACCTGAGAAAAGTTTTAACCGAAAAGTTGAGATATATTCTGCAACAAAATATACACTGATAAAAAAACACATTTTTGCTTTACTTAATATATTTAAGAGATATTTGCAAGTATAGTGTAAATTCAAAAGAGGAAAAGCCAATATACCATTTTAGATCAATCTTCACAAACCAGTTCTGATTTTTTCAATAAGTCTTGTATCACCTTTGAAAAGGAAAACAGCTAATATGTCAATTAAAATGAAAATTTAGCGTGATTATATTCCGATTCCGCTCATTTTCGAAGTATGTGAAGAAAATGTTAGAAACTAAAATCCCGGTCTCGTCATTTTATAGAATGAACTCACAGATACATAATATTATACAAGTTGCTTGATCCGGAAAGAGACAGTTATCTGATCTTACGGTTAATAGTAGTTATAAAATACCACTAGTTGCATAGAATTATTTTATAACTAGCTGCTTTTCCTAGAGGGTTTGTTCAACATTGAGCTTAACAGACAAGACAATTGAGCTAAAGAGATTTGCGTTTAGATGCACGTAGTGTCGCTAAGGGCCATCAAATAAAAACGTTCATTTCCGTAAGCTGACGATTTGTACTTTTATTTCAACTACAAATAATACCAAGCTAAACCAACAATTTGTATGTACATAAATGCATAACAATAAGCGATGTACATATGCATATACATATACTATATTATGCATGAATATTTCTACTTTTATGGCATAACATTTATTTTTGGTAAATCCGTTTCGTATGTACTATATGTACCATCAAAATCGTCGGCCAATTTCAACCAAATATTGTAGGTACCATTATCTTGACATTGCTATTTTATATTGCATAATCAAACTATAAGCACACCGACCTGCCTTATACATTATAACACAACTTTAAATTCCATTTTTACAGTATACAAATTATGAACCAATGATAATACCGGGATGACTTTGCCATTAAGATAAGCCATCTAAAGTCCAAAATTTGTCAAAATCGGACCTTAAGTGTTTAAGCCCCCAGATAGTCACTAGTCACTAGTGTACATAACTGATAACCGAAAATATCGGTCAATGTTATTGAAATTCGGAAGAAATTGGGTTGAATCGGGTCACTGATTCCCTTAGCCCCATATACCTCAAAAAATATTTTCGTACTTTCGACTTACTTTATATATGCGGTATATATCGGCCAATATGTGAGTTGTCTTAATTAAATTGAAAGAGCGTGTTTTTATTTTCACATTGCATCGTTGTTCCTAAATTGGATAAAATCCGTTGAAAGCTTGATCTAGCCCCCATATAGTTTATATCCGGTTGACTTTGCTTCCTATGTATTGGTAGTGATATGTGAGTTACCTTAATATAACCTATATAGTGTTTTCCGACTAACCAGCTTATTTTAAACCGTTTAGTTGGTCAAAATTTTTGATATTTTAATAAAATTAAACTGAAAATGCATGGAGTTTGTGTAGAACTTGATCTTAACTTCATACTCGTATCACTAATATAATGAATTCCGATCTCTTGTTTGACGATTTCCAAATCAACTCTATTTATTTACTTTACTAGCCTCTTCGATTGAGTTTATATCACATATTTCTCATTTGATGATGATTTGAGAATAATTTTCGCTGTCGTGAAGTAAAATATATCAATAAAATTGTGAGTCAACGATCTAAAATATAAGTTATCAAAATACCAAATATGAACGTAATTTATTTAAAATTTTGTTGAACAGTAAATGTTGATTTTTCTTGCGATATTTTTTATTTAATATACAATTTTGACAACACTTGAAAGTATTTGGTCCATTATTATCATTGCACGTTACAACAGTGTGAAGTGTTCGTTTACATCCGATCTTAGCCCCCTCTTACTGGTCTAGTTTTGAATTCCAAAATTTAGTATTAAAGATAAATAAATAAATGAATTTTAGAACATATTTTTATTAAAAACGTCTAAGCTTTTTAACATAATTTCTTGGTTTTTAACTAAAGAAGAACTTAGTTTATCTTATACGAATGTATAGTAATTAGTTGCACGGTGCCCTTCACTTTATCAAAAGGATTAACAAAACGTTAATGAATAGTATTGTGAAACTACCAGAAAATATACCCACTACTAATTATAATCTGTACTCAAAATAACTTCATATTTCAGTTGTAAGCGCTAACTTCTTAAACACATTTGTTTACTGAAAATGTTTGCCATCGAAGCTGTTCCCTCATTATGTGCGGTTTTTGTAATGTTATGTTCAATGGCAGTTGTAATCAAACAAATAAATGCTATTGTAATTTCATTTTTGTAGCACTGACAGCACTTTGCGAGTCAAACCGACAACCCACTGAACATCTGTTGGAATTGACAGCACATTTTCACATGAAACTTTGCACACCATACAGTGAAACAAATTTAACCCAATTGGCGAAACTGAAGTTGAAGCACTGAAAATCCATGAAACTAATATGTAATAAAATAATAACTTAAACAAAGAGAAAATATGTACATACTATATAAATCCATCTTTTGGAATTTGTTGCCCAAATATTTTATTTTATGGGATCAATGTGTGATCCAATTCTTCTCTAAGACAAACCATAGTGTTCACTTACTATAGGTGGTATTATAAAGTCTTAGAATAAATGCAGAGCCAAGGCTAGAAAAATAAATTAAAAGCTTTACAGCCCTCGGTATCCTATAGCAAAATTATGTAAGTTTACTAGAGAATACCCTTGTCTTATGTTTAAACAGGAAAACAGCATTACCAACGAATATGATTACTGGGACTCACATCGATGAAAGACTTTGCAGTATATTTGTAGAATATTTCAATTTTGATAAGCATGCACATACATATGTGCGTGTGTCTAGTTATCAAGACTGAAAGAATTTGATAAATTAAATATTGTAAAATGACAAGGGTCACATTTGACAATGAAGAAGCAAGAAGCCACAGCTGCAATCGTTGATGAATATTAATATCATTTATCATAATCATTAATTTACACATATATTTTGTCTAACGACAATTTTTTGTTAATAAAACCGCTTTGGTTTATATTATAAATAATAGTCTTTATGTTCAACCTGCTTTTGGAGAAAATAGTTCGAGCCGCAGAACTAAATAGAGAAGGTACCATCTTCTATAAGAGTGTACAGCTGCTGGCGTATGCCGATGATATTGATATCATCGGCCTCAACACCCGCGCCGTTAGTCCTGGCTTCGCTTGGAATATCCAATTAGCGCCACGTAGCGAAAAGAAGAAACGACTGGCGCGCTGTTGTTAACCCGGCTATAATCGCTATATAAGAATATATGTTTATACATTCATAATAAAATATATACATCTCACTTATTAATTTAGCGCAATATATTTTTATTAATATTCCCTGATTATTACTTCTTTTCAATTTCAGGTGATATTTTCATATTAGTCTTCAGTATGGACTCGCGAGAATCTTTCGAGGAAGTCGTACGATTACGAGAAAACATACTAGAAACTAAATGGGCGGCGCTTAATCCCGGTTCCGGTATGAAGAAGAAAAGTTTGCCGAAAATACCCATGGTTCTTGCTGGAAATAAATGTGATCTTGAACCCAAGTGAGTGCAAATTTCTTGGTTTTTTTTAGTAGTAAAAATTTATAGGAACACTGCGTTAGTCAGTTTTTCACTTATTATGGGAATCTTCAAGAATAGAAATCCAATAGACTAATAACGAATGCATTCCTGCAGAAAGGTTTACAAAACAATCGCCAGAATTCAGTAAGTTTTCTCATTAAAATAATTTTGTTTTCATTGCTTTTAAACATTCCCAATCTATTGTATTATCCTTTTAAAATCATGGAAGTCTCAAATATTTATAACGAGTAAGATATTTCCTTTTATATTCTAAGATACCACGGGTTTTTGAAAACATGTAGAATTAAACTTAAATTCGGGCTTCAATACTATCTTACCTTACCTGGGAAAGAAGTAAGGTGATGTACAGGGATAAGTATCTAAACAGATGGGTCTAAACTGTATAATCGAATGAGAGGTGATGACTTTCCACAAAATTAGATACGAGAATCGCCTTCCGACTACCAGACAACTGCAGTGTCATCCAAGCAGAGATCACAGCAATTAAAGAAGGTCTTCTTGCCTGTTATATCGGGGGATTTTTTAAGAGCTTGATAACTTTTTTTAAAAAAAAAACGCATAAAATTTGCAAAATCTCATCGGTTCTTTATTTGAAACGTTAGATTGGTTCATGACATTTACTTTTTGAAGATAATTTCATTTAAATGTTGACCGCGGCTGCGTCTTAGGTGGTCCATTCGGAAAGTCCAATTTTGGGCAACTTTTTCGAGCATTTCTGCCGGAATAGCCCGAATTTCTTCGGAAATGTTGTCTTCCAAAGCTGGAATAGTTGCTGGCTTATTTCTGTAGACTTTAGACTTGACGTAGCCCCACAAAAAATAGTCTAAAGGCGTTAAATCGCATGATCTTGGTGGCCAACTGCCCATGCATCCCGAAAAATGCACTGTTTGGTGTGGTTTGTACGCTGGTGGAATCATTGGACCGTATTTTTTCAAAGCTGCTGTTGGACGCAACGTTACGGTGAATGGCGATCGCTATCGTTCGATGCTAACAAACTTTTTGTTGCCAAAAATGGAAGAACTGAACTTGGTTGACATGTGGTTTCAACAAGATGGCGCTACATGCCACACAGCTCGCGATTCTATGGCCATTTTGAGGGAAAACTTCGGAGAACAATTCATCTCAAGAAATGGACCCGTAAGTTGGCCACCAAGATCATGCGATTTAACGCCTTTAGACTATTTTTTGTGGGGCTACGTCAAGTCTAAAGTCTACAGAAATAAGCCAGCAACTATTCCAGCTTTGGAAGACAACATTTCCGAAGAAATTCGGGCTATTCCGGCCGAAATGCTCGAAAAAGTTGCCCAAAATTGGACTTTCCGAATGGACCACCTAAGACGCAGCCGCGGTCAGCATTTAAATGAAATTATCTTCAAAAAGTAAATGTCATGAACCAATCTAACGTTTCAAATAAAGAACCGATGAGATTTTGCAAATTTTATGCGTTTTTTTTTAAAAAAAAGTTATCAAGCTCTTAAAAAATCACCCGATAGTTTTATCAAAGGTGCTAAAATAATACCATGATCTCTTGGCGTATCTAACATCCTATTTCACGATATATGTATGTACCTCCAATGGTTTAGAAGACGTAGTAATATCCCTGATAAATGTGAAGCAGATGAACTAGAGAGAAAAGGCACCACCCTATTCGAATCCGAAAAAGAGGGAGTTTATATGCCTCTCTGACTATTTGTAGATATTTAATCAACAAACATGTCATAAATATAGCTGAGTATCCGAGGAATCAATCTCTGACCTGCTCAACAAGAAGGCAAACATGCCATAAAGGCCACTACACTTGTATTAAAATTCAAAAGAAATGGCAAAGGAGTCCTAGTAGAAGTGACAAGTTAGTTACTTGAAGTTACTGTCTAATAGACAGACATGCCAGCAGACTGGGAAAACCAAACAATGACTATTGCAGAAGTTGTCAGGAGAAGAAGAAGATATTATATCTAGAACATCTTCTATGCGAAAAGAATCGCAACTATAGGTCGAGGGTTTTTTCATGATATTTTTGAGGTTGCATATATGTACATACATTATAAAACAGGCTGATTCAGAGAGGAGATAATGGAGTGAGGAGAGTTCAGTCTCTGTGGAATCAGTGCAACGTCAGATATCCACTCTACCTACCTACCCACTTTCTTTAAAATATATGTGTATAATATTTGTTTGCATAGTGACTCATAAACTATTAGGCTTTTTGGAGAGTTTTCTATCGCAGAGTATCCGATGGTTTTTTAACAAATCGAAAGATTAGCTTCGGACTAATTCACATTCCACCTTATATACATACATACATATCTAACTAACATAAACATTCTCTATTGCAGAAAAGTTCAACTAGACGAGGTAATGGGATACATTGCCGGCCAAGATAATTGTTGCGTCTTCGTCGAATGTTCGGCGCGACAAAATTTCCGCATCGATGATTTATTTTATGCACTTTTTATGGTTTCGAATTTACCATTGGAAATGGCACCGAATCACCATCGACGCGTGGTATCCGTATTCGGAGCACCGTCACCACTGCCGCCACACACAACTGTGGGCGGGTCGAAGAAGAATGCGCTTTCGATTAAGCGACGTTTCAGTGATGCCTGCGGAGTGGTAGCACCGAACGCGCGACGCCCCAGCATACGAACCGATCTGAATTTGATGCGCTCCAAGACGATGGCTATGAACGAGGGCGACGGAGCGGGCGTAGCGCGTAGGAATATGTGCGCTTTAATGTAAGCGTTAACTGCGTTAGGAATATCTTTATACACATAATCGTAATAATATACATACATACATATATACCTACATATATAGGGGCGATGATTTCAGTATGTGATACAATCATAGAGCGTTCTAGTTAAACCCATGCACATTAGTTCATAAATAACTCAAAAAAGTGCATAAATTTATTAATTACAGTTATATGAATAAATAAATGCGTATGCTTAAGTAAAAATGTATTAAATACAGGTACATACATACATAACATATTTATACAAATAAATAATGTCATTTGTAGGATTTTGAGAATGCTTATGAGTGAAGCACAGCTTGAAGTGTGCTTCTTCTAAAAATAATAATAACAAAATAATATTTTTATTATATCAAATAAAAGTATTTTCTGAAACCTATAGCATTTAAAGAGATATTTCGTAAAAAATATTGCATTATTTTCATATCAAGTTCAAATAATAATATTTATCATGGAAATTAGTATCTATTAATTTTTGAAGTTAAAAATGAATAATAGAAATATAATATAATAATAATAATTATTGCTATATACATTTCAAAACTATTTTCACGTAGATAAAAATTAACTAAACCTGAAGCATTTATAATATATATTAATAAAATAAATTTATGTATATTCTATTTAAATTTTTTGAAACTAATTACGGTATATACATATTTTTTTTTACTTTTTTCCTAACGATCTAAAATAGAAAAACTAACAATAAGTTAATATACCATGTTATACCGTTTGGGAGAAACACAGGTTGAGTTACATACATATATACGCTGTGGACAAAAAATAGTAAGACTTTTTAATTTAAATTTCGTGCGAAAATTCATTCGCCGAAACATTTTTTTTTCTATATTGGTATAAATGTCAATGACATTTGATGGAAAAGAGCTTTGGTGATAATTGTTTGTCACGAGCAACTCTTTCTAATTGGTAAAAATTATTCAAAGAGGGTCGAGAACGCGTTGACGACGAACCACGTCCGAACGGCCATCAACATTAACTGACGATCAACACGTCAAAAAAATAAAGAAATTAGTGCTTGAGAAGCGACGATTAACAGTCTTACTGGCATCGTTAGAATATCGGAAGGATCAGTGAAAACCATTTTAAAAGATCACTTGGGTCTACGAAAAGTGAACGCACGATTGGTTCCAAAATCACTAAATTTTTTCGAAAAACAGCGCCGCATTAACGTCTACGAAACAATGTTTTTCGACTACCGGGATGTCAGGAAGCATATTGTTGCTGGCAATGAATTTTTGATATATGCTTATGACTCTAAAACAGATCATCCATCGGACGAATATCGTGGCAAAGGTGAGCCGAAGCCGAAAAAACTAGGTCAAATCAGGTCAAAAATCAAGATTATGTGTACAGTTTTCTTCTATTACGGAGATTTGGTGCAATCGGAATTCCTTCCGACCGGCCAAACCGTCAACAAGAAATACTATTTGTTATACGTCGTTTGTGCGAAGCTATTCGTAAAAAGCACCACCATAATGCACCGTCGCATACTGTGTTTATTCTTTTTCGCCAAATTTTCAACCAATATCGTACCGCAACCGACGTAGTCGCCGAATTTAGCTCCGTGTGACTTTTGGCTATTCAGCAAACTCAAATGAAGGCTTCGAGAAAACCGTTTTGAGTCAATTGAAGACATTAAACGTGAATCGGCACGAGCATTGAAGACTATGCCGCAAATTGACTTTAACTACTGCTTGGAAGATTGGAAAAAACGTTGTCACAAGTGAATTGGCTCCAAGAAAGATTACTTTGATATGGACAACAAACATTTTGAAGTATAAATTTAGAAAATTATGTCCTACTATTTTTTGGTCATAGTAAGTACCTATTGGCAATATTTATCTTCGACATTCTTCGGCAGTCTTTATATTACAATGCCTATATTAAAAGAACATTATTATAACAAAATTTTATTCTAAATGGTTAAAATTTTCCTTCACACAAGCCCTCAAACGATTCGGACATTGGATCAATAGCACGCACAGTTTATTTTGGTATTGATGACGCTGCTCAAACCAAATATTTCTTGCCACTCTGCAAATCTCAGTGGGATATTCGATCTGGACTTTCAAACTGCCAATCATCAGCAACTATGAAGCCAAGGGATGTTACTTTCAAGCCACCCCAGCGCTCTCCATAGAACAACGTATTGCTTAACTGCTTTACCAAACCTTTTAAAAAAACCCTGCTGGTACACCTTTCCCAATTTTAACCCCTTTTCACAGAAGTGAATAGATGTAACGCCTTTACAAGACTATTCACAAAACCATTAAAACATCTGGTTGGTTACCACTTTGAACACTTGATATCGGCGGTTCTTGCATTTTGGTAAGAAACATGAAGACTGCTTCACGTATAAACAGACAGACAGACGGACATGGCTAAATCGACTCGGCTCGTCATGCTGATCATTTATAGGGTCGTGTGTTATATAGTAGATAGATAGTAAAGATTTAAGTTTTGCACTGCGACTTACGGTGTATTGTGCCCTCCAATATATCACATATGGTCACCAAGGTCCAGATCACACTGCAATGCAAGGCACCGTAATATTGGACACTGGCGCAGAGCGGGCTAGTTCGTCGGTCAACCCATTGCCTCCTACCCCTTTATGCCCCGGCACCCAGATTGATGTTCCCGTTGCACACTGATAGGCGGCTCTACCTTCCTATACACTCCTCCGCGATAGCGATACGCTCGTTGCAATAGTTGCGGTGGAGATTTAGTTCTGCGCACTGACTTATAGCAAAGGCTCCTGCTTGAAAAATGCTCGGAAAACTTCCCATTGGTATGAATTGTTTGGTATTTGGTTCCGCAATGCCTGCTCCAATGCCTTCCAGTTTTCGGGTGTTACAAACATCGTGGCAAACTTAATACAGGATGTATAGCGACAGTAACAAGTAATAGTCTGAAGGTATAAAGTCTAGAGAATATAATGGGTGTGGGAGCACATCACATTCAAGCTGCAAAATCTTTTGGCGAGTCACCAAACGTGTATGAGGTCTCGCCTTATCTTGAAGGAACACTACACCTTTTGTATTGATCAATTCTGCCCTCTTTTGTTTAAGTGCATCACTCAATTTGTCCAGCTTATCACAATACATTACAGAATTAATCGCGGTTTGTTCGGGAAAAAGCTTAAAATAAACGAACAATTTGAAATCACACCAAGCAGGCACCAGAAACCATTATTGGTTACTATCGGTAGCGTTAGACAAATTTAGTCTTTCTGCAATCTCTCGAGTTGTTATTCGATAATTTGCATCGATTTGCATAATTTTTTAATCCACATCGAGTCCTTTTAGGACGTGGTGCTCGTCAAGATTAAAATCGTCGGAACGGAATTTTGCTAAAAAACATTTGGCATTGGCGTTCAGATAATACATTTTCCCCATACATATAATTTTCGCATTACTTTAACTACATTTTTACAATTTTGCTAGTAAAACTACCAAATATGCCGAAAATGCTGACTTCGATTTTCCATCTTCGATAGGGCACAAAATCCATTACAAAAAATTTAAGAGACTTGTTTATAAACAAGCCTTACCATATCAGCTGTTACAATAAATAACAGTAAAGCGGATAAATGTGAAGTTGGCTGGAAAAAAATCAATGAGATCAGCTGTTGTCATCAATCAAATTTTCTTAGTAAACCCAATAATAACTTTTTTCTGCGAATTTTTCATTATGGCAAGAACTGAATACTTAGTATTCAAAATAGTTAGGCTGTTCACGGTAAGGTGGTTATCGGGTTATGTGATTATTAAATTAAAAATAACCTCTGTGCTCCGTGAACATCCTATGTATGGTTATTTGCTTATTTTTACACAAACAGCTGTTCATTGTTTACAATTCTAGTTCAATGAAATTCCTACTTATAAAATGCCGAAACAAAGTTTAAAAAGCAAAATAATCGAATTTAAAATAAGTTCTGCTATTCAGGAAATGGACTTTATTGAAGGTATGTGCTTATTAAGTAATCCGAATTTTAAGGGTTCAAAAAATTCTTTGTATAAATAATAATTTTTGATAATTATTGATGATTTTTGATGCTTTGTGATGCTTTTCGATGCTTTTTATTTCGGTTTTAATTTGCTGATTGTAAACAAAAAACAGCTGTTAATAGCAGATTTTCCAATAAGAAAATCTAAATGGAAATGCCATTCGCTTAGTTTTATTTATTTTTTGTGCTGCCATTTAGTAAAATTCCAACGACTTTCTAACACTGGAATTAAGCAAACAACCACATAATCTGTAAACAAGGGTCTAGGTTGGTCAAAGTTGGTTATTTTGTCAAACCGCATTTTGTTGTTGTTTACTTAATCACATAACCACATAACCCGATAACCACCTTATCGTGAACAGCATAAATGCATAATGCATGCTCTCATTAACAAGCAATTAATGTCTGTTCATATTTCCTTAACAATAATTTTCTGTCTCTTAAGAATATAACAAGATTTGTCAGAAGTTTGAGACAAAATTTAAATACCTAGCGATCCCCTTGAACCAGAACTTAATTAACTACTCTTACTTAGAATAAATAATATTTTTTAATATCACTCAGCAAATATTATTTATCTGCTTTCAATGTCTTCACATCCAAATGCTCAACAGTGTGAAATTAAACAATCTATGTATGTATTTCAAAAAATAATATTTTTTAAATAATTTTTAACGACAATACAAAAATATTAATAAAAGCTATATATATTTAATACATGTTTTGAACATACAAGTATATACATATATGAGTATATTTTAAAAGCTTTAAATTTCTACTGCAACCAAGCATTATCAAATCTAACAAAAGCTAAGCTTTGCCGTCAAACAATAATCAAAATGAAAGATATAAAACAAATATCAAAAGTGAAGAGTATAAAGATTTGAAATTGAATGAAAATACACACATAAAACTTTAGCAGCAATAAAATTAACACTACTATACTAAATGGACTTAAGGCCAACACAAACACACCGATTACTGTTCCAAGAAACAAACAAAAGCTTCAATTCAAGAATATTGTATGCACACAAATAACTATGTATAACTATGCTAATAAAAGGCGATATACAAGAAAAGAAAAAGAAAAATAACCATATCTAAAACCCACCAATGCTTACCTATTACATACTATACATATACTATATACTTATTTATGAATATACACGTGTACTATATACATTTTAACTTCCACTCACTTCTAAATGTGGTTTCATGCCAAACTAAACTAAATTATCTAAGTAACTCAATTTACTATCAATATACATACATATACATAACTAACTACTTATACACAAACAACAACAAATAACTATAAAAGAATATCAAAATTTGGTATAATAAATAACTATATAACCGATAACCAAATATAGGTAACAACTTTATAAAGATATGAGAATCAATAATAACTCAATGAATGGCTTTAACAAGTAGTTACATATATACATACTTATATTATATAATATTTAGCAAAAGTAATAAAGTTTACATTAAAATTTGTTAAATTACTCGTGTTGAAAGTGATCGATAAGTTTAAGGCGTAAATTTTACAATCAATAAGTTATTATATTCCTCTTGATAATTAGTTGAGAACCAAACATACACCAACATGTCATATGTTTTGAATTTATATTGAATAAGTCCGGCTTTACTAGCATAACTCAAATAATGAAAAGCAAATATGAGTGTAAAACTCAGAGCCAACAAATGGTATGATCCATTTTGTTTTGGATTGACTTTGTTATCAAGCTGTTGAAATAGCATTTTCAGTCTAATTAATCGCTGAGTAATCTGTCGCCATTTAGAGTTAGATTTTGTATTGTAAATAATAAATGCATTAAATATGGTTTTTCACATATTTGTTAATTTTTTTAATGTTAAAAGTTGAAATTATGAATTTAAATAAACGAAATCATTAAAACATTACGACTTTGTTATCTAAATGATCTGAAGTTATAACATTTTGTCATCTTTCTATCAATTTGTGGATCTCATCTCAAAGGAACTCCGTCGGCTTGGAGGCCAAGAATGAATCAAGCCAATTTTTGACACCCTGTTCTTATGTGAACCGGTGAAAGGGGTGCAGTGAGGGCATTCTGTATCTACCAGAACAAACGCTAGTCAGAAGTAAATTGAAGGGCATACCATAACTAAGCACTTAACTAACTTATAGAACTGTAATTTGGCACTAAGGATCGCAGTAGCAAAAAGCATCTGCCTTAAATATACATATCTCCGTAATCATTTATGCTACAATAACCTCACAACAGATACTTTTAGCACCCCTATCGATACTATAAAAATGGATGAAATCGGAAGACTAAGAAGTCTACTCCTTATATATCTGTAGTGTTAAGAACATCTAAAACTGTGATAAAGCAATGACTCAATACACCACAGACATACAATTTTACATCCGACATGGTGTGGCTTTGTGGGAGTCGGCATAAAAATTTGACGGTGGGACCGACAACTTTTAGGTTAAATCCTATATCTCGAGACCCGTCCGACCGACTTCGACTAAATTTAGTCTGTGGCATTCTTCCTTTGATCTTAAAGATCTGTCAACGTATGAGATATACAATTGAAATTCAGAGAGAATCTTTTCCTGACAACTGAATATCTATGTATTAATAATGGGTTGAATAGGGTCAATACTTCCTTGAACCCCCATATATCTAATGTTAAGATTTTCGAACTTTCGGGTGACTTTAAACCGCATATGTATATCGGCCAACATGTGAGTTAACTCAATGTAAACGAGAAAGCTTATTTTACTAATAACATTATATCTTTGTGTGGAAAATAGATAAAATTGGGCCATAACTTGACCTAGGTTCCGTATAAATAATATCAGAATTTTCGAAGATCCAGCTGACTTTTCTCCAAATGATTGGAGATGATATGTGAGGTACATTGACGAAACCGAGTGAATATTTCATAAGTATGTGACAAGTAATAGAATGCAGCATTGACAAAAATAGATAAAATCGAGTAGGTACTACCCCAATTCCGATAATGTTACATACATATAATGATTTTCGTTTTTCTAACAAACCTTATGTCGAATATGTCGGTCAGTGTATGAATTATATGTATTATATAATAGATATATATAGAATTGCTTGTAACCCGATTATCTGATTAACGTTTCACACCTTAAGGAATTTTCCTGGCATTAGTTCTTGCAAGTTTCAAGAGTATAAAATGTTCAGTTGCACTCGAACTTAGCTCTTCCTTACTTGTTTTAACTGGTCTTACAACATGAGACCGAACGTTGTCATAAAGGAAAATTATTGGCTCATGTCTAGTCATAAATTCCGGGAAATTTTCGGTTATCGCTCGAATCAATTTGGTGAGCTGTTGTCGGTAGCGGTCACTGTTAAAGGTTTTACCCAATTTTAGAAATTCATATTAGGTGTTCAACTAAGTTCTCGATGTTTTATAATGAAAGAAAATGCAATTTTATTGTGAGGAAATGGTTACAAATGAATTATTCGAAGTATTGCCCAACGCTAGTCACATTTTTCTGGCAAAGTTCGAATGCCATAATGGCACACCTGTTTTTCTTGCGATACTATCCCAGAATTCAGCCATTTTCCGATGTCTTCTTATGAGTGGAAATGCTTTCTCGCACCTCTCCTGGTTCTGAGGTCATAAGCAACACAAATTTCTTGTTTATGAAACATTCCCACTGCATATAGTCGCTTTGAAATGGCTTGGCAGTAGACTCTCAATGCTGAAGCAATATCTTATTGCAATTGACAGGGATCCTCATCAAGCTAGGTCTCCAATTCACCGTCTTCGAAGGGGGTTGGCTTTCCTTCACACGGATGGTCATTATTATCGAAATCGCCGTCTTTGATACGACGAAAGCAACCATAGCGCGAACAGCATCGCCGTAAACTTTTTGGAGTTCTCGATGTGCTACAGCAGCCGATTTCTTTCACTGAATAAAACAAAAATAAGTACGATGACTTTTCTCCATTCAATATTAAATAAGGAGTTTCGAGAATTATTGGATTGAAGACAGATGAGAAGAAAATATTCTCAGGGGACCACGTGGGTCATATTCTGCAAGAAAATATTATGCATGAGAAAGCTGACGGAGTGATGGATGCTTACTCTTGACAACAAGAGCAATCGTGAGGATTCAGCACAGTAGTGTTTCACGCTGTTTAAGCGCAATTCCATACCATTTCTAACCCTATTTAATTTTCAACAATAACAACCAACTTGCTAACTTGATATGTATGTACATATGTATCAGCTCGTCCAGTTGATCACTTATAAATATGCTATAGATGATAACTGCTTCAATGGACCATGTAAATGTTTCGTACTAATATAATAAGGTGAAAATGTTACTATAAGCATGTTACGTTTGAGCTGGACCAAAAAATGGGTGCAGCGGACCATAACTTTTACTAATAAAAATAGCTTGTATGTAATTTCTAGCTTTTTTACAAAAATCCTCATTACGAGAGTTCATTAATTAGTTGTTGCAATTTTTTTGTGGCTAGATGATTTCTTATATTGGACTCCTTTTACTATAAACTCAAGAATAAAAGCTTTTAATGCAATCAATTAAAATCCTTTTACTAGATTCTTGGAATTAAAATTCTTTTTCATTGCAAACCTTTTCAAGACATATTCCAGGTTAGTGAGAATTAGATAACTAGCCGGAGCAGGCAACACCCCACAATTCGACCCCGAAAAAACGGGGAATTTATATGCCTCTGTCCACTTGTGATATTTAAACGATAAACATTTAAAAAATTTGCTAACAGTCGGTGGAGTCCAACCCGCACTTACTAAAAAATTTTGTATTGATAAACTTCATCGGAACCACAGGGCGGTTCAGAGAGGACACAAAAGAGAGAGAAGATTTTAAGCCCGGTGGTTTCACAATGAGACTCCTAAAGGCAGTGGTGCGTAGTCAGAAATCCATTTTACCTACCTATCTAGACAGAAAATCAATCTAAATACATACCATACACATATAGTATATTATGTATATATATATTGACTTTATTATGGCATTAATTAACGCTAAATAACTATTTAAGTTAACCATCACTCTTTATATCTAAATTTAGTAGAAAGCTACATAGACAAAACGGGTACAGGGTAACTACGATAAAGTAAAATACGGATTCAATTAAAACTCTTAAGAATTGTATTTCCGCCTTTTAAAATAACAATTATGTGAATCATTCTGTAGAATGCCGATTTTAGTTACATACTTAGTTATACAATATAGCAGAGACACACTCCACATACGCTTGCGACATCTGCAGTTAGAACTTTGTATTTACACCCATACCATAGGGTGGTGCATCATTCGTTGGCAGATAATAGAAACCGGAAGCACTAACGAATTAAAATACATAAAATAAAGAAATAGACAGCGATTTTAATATATTTGTAGTTTAAGCATAAGGTTGCAACAGTCATTCTCACCTTCTCGATACCTCTTCGCCCATAAAAACCACCTCACTGTCATCCATTTCTCCTTTCAAGGCAGCAGTTTTCACTTTCTTGCGACAATTGTTCGTATTTAGCATTTTTATGCCATTCAAAGTACAGGAGATCGCGGGAAAACTCTTCGGTTGCCCAATAGATTCAGCGTAGAGGAATACGGCGCGATTATGGCTACAGCTATCTGTGGAGTACAAAAGCGTTTAATTATACAAACATATGCATATATGTACGCTCGCGCGATATCTCTAGCACTTGAAATCTTTTTTTGAAATTCCAAATTAGTTAGAGCTTTTTAGCCATTTAACAGGGTGTTGAACTTTTGACAATTTTGAAAATTTCACTGCTTTGATTGAGACATAATTTTTCCATCTTTATAACGGGTTTTTCAATAAGCGCCCAACAAAAGAAAAATCAAATTCTTTATTCCTGTGAAAGAATTCATTCAATGCCATTATGTATGGAGTCGATTTCTTTTGCATGGCCACCACGGGCACACTTGCAAAAGTCCAGACGCTGAACCCAATTTTTGACGCTTTTCAAGCATAAATCGGCCGATACTGCTGCAATTTCACGTTCAATATTCGTACGAAGGTCATCAATCGTCGCTTGCTTGTTGGCATGGATCACAGACTTGACGTACCTTACAAGAAATAGTCTAACGGCGTCAGACCGAGGTGACCAATTGACTGGGCCATTTCATTCACCAAACTTGGTTTTCAATAAATCGATTGTGACATGCGCTATGTGGCTTGTGTCACCGTCCTGTTGGAACCACATATTGTCCAAGTTCATTTCGTCCAAATATTCGGTAATCATTGAGCGTTAGCGATTCCCATTCACAGTAACGTGCTGGTCTTGATCATCACAGAAGAAGTACTGCCCAATGACGCCGCCGGCCCATAAAACGAACCAAACCGTAATTTTTTCGGAATGCAATGGCGATTAATGGAGTACGTGTGGATTGCTGCCTGACTAATAACGCATATTTTACTTATAGACGAAGCCTTTCAGTCACAAATGCGCCTCATCGCTGAAGATGATTTCCGGATCCGGAAAATCCGGATCATTTTCAAGTTGTTGCTCAGCCCTATTCACGAACATACGACGGTTCTGGTGGTCAATCAACTTCAGTTCTTGTGTCAATTTGATCTTGTAAAGTTGGAGGTCAAGATCTCTTAGCAAAATTCGGCACAACGACGTCACATAGATGCCCAAACCTTGAGAACGGCTTGTGAGAGACTGATTTGGGTCTTCCTCAATTGATGCGCCAGCAATATTATCGACACTACGAGCACTTCTTTGTCTCACAGCCACGGGAACATTTTACTATGCCTGCGGATTCAAATTATTCTACTAGACGCTCAATTGTTTATCTGAGAGGACGATTATGCGACCATAAATTGGACGTAGCGCTCTTAAAGTTGAAACCATTGACTCCGAATTTGGGTAGTAAAATTTAATAATTTCGACTCATTGTTGGATCGTATATCTTTCCATGATAAAATGGCAAACTTTACTGAAGAGAAATGCAAAAAAAACGGGGAAAAATATGGCATCATTTGCTGTCCCTATCGTCTACTTTTGTAGCGTCCCTATTAAAAAACCCGTTAGCATATATAATAATACGATTTGGTAAACAAACACAAAAGAGAAGAAAAATAATAATAATGTTTCAGAAGGATTGAAATGCCGTGAGTGCCTCGTACATAAATATTTAATAATTACCTTAGTTGCTTAAGTGTTATGTAAGTGTATGTGTATACTTACACTGTTCAAACAACAATTGCTTGGCGATCAAGAGCACATCCATGTCAGCACAGCCGGGTTGTGGTGCGGTGCCGAAATTCGGATAGAAGTCGATATCACCACGCGGAGTTCCGTCACCAAATACCGGAAAGTCAGTATGTATGACATCGACGAACTGTGCCGCGGTGGCATGTAAGCTGTCTGTGGAGAGTGTAGTAAAGAGTGGTAAAGCTGGATCCAAACCGGTCACACGGCCAAGGCTGCCATTGAAGAAGTCACCAATATTGCCAGCGATGTGCGCGCCCAAACTATGGCCAATGATGTGAACGTCAGCGGTGGCGATCTCGTGCTTGCTGTTCAAGGAAAAGAATACAGCAAGCATTAGGGTTGAACATTTTGCACTGAACAGCAAATATGTTACAGATTGACAATATTTAATATGTAAAATAAGTTTGGAAGTTGGCCTAAAATAAGGTTAAAACTAGTTTACTGCTTAATATTGAAAAAAAAATGTATTTTTATAATAAAGAGGGTTTAATACTGCTAAATATTAAATAATTCTTTGATCCCTTCTAAAAAAAAGTATGAATAATTTACTAAAATTGAAAATAACAGCGCTTTTACTTACTCAAGAAAATCTTTCAATTGTTTGCCAAAATGCCTCGCCACTTGTCCAATGGCTTTACGCGCGGTAGGATAATCCAGAGCTGCAGCATCTGACCAGTCAGCAAGCAGGACATTATCCTTACCTTTAGCGAGATAAGCTGTAAACGAGATTTTGTTGTACAATGCTTCATTGTTGTGATAATAATTTAAGAAACCTATTTCACTAAAATTTCATAACACTATAGCAACTTTCGAACTTGTTTTCGAAAATGTTTGCGCACTTTTTCAAAATGTTTATTTACCGTTTCTGAGCGGCGTAATGGAGAAATGAAATCGACTACTTGTAAATCCATGTATAATGAGTTTAATGTCATCTTTCGATGGCAGCTCGGACACTTCATTGAGTAGGAGCTCACCGTTTCCACCAGACGCCGCACTAAATAACCAGAAATATCGTAATCTTAGCAAAAGGATTACATTAAAAACAATAAAATACACACGCTTGTTGGTAGTAGATATTAGCCTTCGATACAAGTTCATCTAAGTTGTGACCGAATGCCGTGACTTGGACTTGTTTGTTAAAGCTCACGTGCAAAATAGTGAGTAATATTAGTCTCACAAAAAACATTTTGAAACTAAAATCTTTTAACTTTTTTTAATTTTTATATTCTAGTTCTTTATATTCTAGTTTTACACTTAAGATGCTGAGAGATTCTTGACGTCCGATTTCCAGTAGATTGGAGTTTTATCTGCATCTAAAACTAAGCAAAGCCTCATATTTATCTGCGCTGGCTTAGAAGTAATTTCTTCTGTTGCATGTTTCACATAATTTTTAATACAGGTACGATAAACTTATGGCAATTACGCATAATTGCCAATGCGTGTAGATTTGATCGCATCACAAATATGTAAGTACTTACCTAGATGTTCATGGTTTACGTAGTTTATTGAGCATTTGCGTAAGCATTTCCTAGTTACAGCACTTTTGGCACGCTATTAAGTAATACTAAGGAAAATTATGTATATACTATATCATATGTACGTATGTTAGTAGATAGTTCTAGGGAAAGGAATGAACCGATTTCATTCATATTTTTGACAAACCTAGATACATTAAGAAATCATAATATGCAATCTAGTATATGGGAACTTGTGGGACGATTGAACCCATTTCACTAATTGTTGAGACCATTCGCCAACATGTAGTAGTTATGTCGAAAAAATATAAATATGTAATCTTATGTATTTTCATTTAGTGTATTCGCGTAATTCTTCTTCTTCTTTATTGGCTTGGTAACCGCCTACTCGGTTATAGCAAAGATTACCACAGCGCCCCAGAGCGGGAATAATGAGTGGCTTATAAAGATTGGTCTTTGTTCGTTGAGAGAGAACTTTACTTCTCAATTGCCTACTTAGTCCGAAGTAGGACCTGTTGGTAAGATTTACTCTGCATTGGGTTTTGAGGTTGACATTGTTGTTGGTGTTAATAGTGGTTCCAAAATGGAGAAAATTATCCGCAACTTCGCGGGTGAGGGGGTGGAAAATGCCTTCCGCATCATCGGTGCTATCGTCACAGCAGCGGTATGTGCCACTTGCAGGTCACTAAAAACCCCCCCTCTAAGGAACCGTCGCCCACCCTGGGACCGCGTTTGCATTACTTCAGGGTGGCGTTCCGTTTTTCTCATTGAGAGATTTACATCTGCGCACCTGCGTCCAGGTCCCGCTTTTTGCTGCGAAGCAAAATTGCTGCGAAATTCTTGATGATCTCCCAGTTTGCTTCACTCTCCAACATGACGTGTGTGCGTTTATTGGGCTCCAGGTTTTCTACGGCGGTGCGTTCTTGTTGCCAACGCACACATTCAAAGAATGTGTGTTCAGTGTCGTCTTCTGTCGCGTCGATGTATAGGGATGACGACTCTTCGACTTTTCCCATTCTGTGGAGGTAAATATCCGTGACCGGATAGTAACTGAGTTGTGTAAAAATCGACTTCTCCGAATTTACGGCTTGTCCATAAGTCTAGATTTTTTATTAGCCTGGCCGTCCATCTGCCGCGACTTTCATTCTCCCATTTCTGTTGCCATGTTGTTATTGTGTCTCTCCTTATTTGTTGAATTGCGCTCTTGTTGTTATTGGATGATTTCTTTAGCTCCCACAGCTTTTTCCTTTCATATGCTAGAAGGTCAATTGGGGCATTACCGCTTATAACTAATATTGCATCGCCTGATACTGTCCGGTACGCTGATGCTACTCTGAGGGCTGCGGTGCGGTGCACTCTGGCCATTACCTTACGCCGATTTTCCTTTTTAAGAGCGTCTGCCCAGATCTCGGCTCCGTATAATCGTCGACATTAGATTGGGGCCCCCTATGTTGGCCATTAATCGACTCAGTTGAGAGGTGATCTTCGCTGCCTTTCCTGCGGCGTGCTGGATTTGAACCCAGAAGGTTAGTCTGGGGTCCAGTCTTACGCCTAGGTAGTTTACTGCTCTCTGCGTCCTAAGAATATCCAGACGCAGAGAGCAGTAAACTACCTAGGCGTAAGACTTCGCAACTTCGAAGTTATGACTGTCAACATTGACGTTGAAATCAAGTCGCGAGTGCGACGACTGTTTGTTTCGCTTCCTTATCCATTCTGGAGAAAGCAGAACTAACGGCGGGGTTGTTTCGGCGAATGATATCAATATCATCGGCGTACGCTAGCAGTTATACACTCTTATAACTAGAAGATTGTACCTGCTCGATTAAGCTCTGCAGCTCGAAATATTTTTTCCAGCAGTAGATTGAAGAAGTCACACGATAAGGAGTCTCTTCGTCTGAAAGAACATTTGGTATCGAACGGCTCGGAGAGGTCCTTCCCGGCTCTGACGGGGCGTTTTGTATTACTCAACGTCAGTTTACACAGCCGAATTAGCTTCCTTGGGATACCAAATTCAGACAGCTTGGAAATCAACGAAAAGGTGGTGTGTGTTGATTCTCTTTTCACGGGTCTTTTCCAAGATTTAGCGCATGGTGAATATCTGGTCAGTTGTTAATTTTCTAGGTCTAAAGCCACACTGATAAGGTCCAATCAGTTTGTTGACGGTGGGCTTTAACCTTTTACACAAGTCGCTCCATAGAACCGTATATGCGAAGTTAAGGAGACTTTTCCACAATCGTAGATTATATGGTCTCCCTTTTTGTGGATTCGGCAGAGCACATTTAAATTCCAATCCTCGGGCATGCTTTCGTCCCACGGCTATTCGAACTTCTTCAGGAATTAAGAGACCAATTTCAATCAAATTTGGTGTTTGTCCCATATCGGTCAACCTATGAAGTCTAGTATTGAAATTCGGAATTGTGTTGACAGCTTTTATTTATGCTAAAAATGGGTAGAACCGGGTTAATTTTTTTTTAATTTTGCTCTTATACTTTGTATAACTATTTTCGACCTTCCGGTTGACTTTATATCATGTGCCATATTTGGGTCAATATGTGGGGTTTCCTGATGAAATTCAGACAGCTTTCTGGTACTGATATGTCGTAACACCAAAACTGGATAAAATCTGATCAAGGTACTGAATGTAGGCCACTTTGTGACCAAATATTGTACAAATCGGACCTAAACTATTGAAGTCACAAACCGAATATGTGGATCAAAGTTCTAATTGCGAACTTTCGAAAATATCGGTCAATCTGTAAGATATGTATATTATAGAAATTAAGAGATAATCGTTTCTTAATAATAACAGGTGACCCAAGTAGGGATACTTAATAACCTTTTTTTGACAGATCACGAGTGTGTCGTTTGTAGCTGTCATATTATTTTTATTCAGTATTGTTTGGCATTTCATCATAAAAAGACTTACGCCTGAACAACGTATGCAAAATTTGAACAACTTTATTGCGAAAATTCACGTTCTGTAAAGAATGTGTTCCACGCGCTTCGCTCAACTTTTGGTCAACATAATCGGCTACTACTATTCGCAACTCTCCATCTTGAGACCCAGCATTCATTATTGGATTTTGGTCCATATTGGAAATGGTCCATCACGCAGTGAAGGAAATATAGCAGCCGTAGCTGAGAGTGTACATGAATACCGCGGAGAGGGGATCGCAGCAACTCGAACTGAAGTATGGAACTAGGACTTGGCGCATTTTACGTCAAGATCTTAAATTGAAAGCATACAAAGTACAGCTTGTGCAAGAACTGAAGTTGTTTCACCTTCCCAAGCGACATCGCTTCGCTCTATGGGCTATTGAAAAGTTCTAAGAAGATTTGACGATTTCGAGCCAAATTTTTGTTCAGCGATAAAACTCATTTCTGGCTCAATGGGCATGTAAACAATCAACACTTGCCACATTTGGGAAATTTCCCCTATACCTCAAACTTACAAACTTTTGCAACTGAAGGTATCTCCCCAGCTTTGATCCTCACAAGTTGGAAGAGTAGAAACTATTCGGTTTAAACCGAACTTAGCTCTTTCTTACTTGTTAACTTCTAAGTTGTTATCAAAAATACCACACCAGGTTTACAGCATCTTAGATTGGTTTTAATTTCGAACATAAGTTTGAAGAAATTTCTATAAACCGAAAAAATTATTGAAAGAGAGATGATAATAAGGTCGTGATAAAACTACATAAGTACATATTACGGATATATTTAAATTTTCAGTGATTTTATTGAAGTTCAATCTTTACAACATGGCATTATACGTTTTATTTAAAATACAGTTACAAAATTAAAATTTACAAATGTAATTTAAATTATCTCTTGATACAAATTTATGTAGGATTATTGTACAACAATACATATATACATGGATGTAATCTAATTAAAATAGTTAACACTGAGTCTCGTTTTGAGTATATTTTGTGACGATAAGGCAACATTTAGAAACTTTTCTTTTATTTTCATACAAGCGAGACTTTGAACACAATACCATATTAAAATATAGTAATCGTAAATGGCAAAAGTACAAGCACCCGTAAGTTAGAGAGCCTGAGTACAGTTATGCAGAGAATGTACACATACAGCTAGGTAATTAATTCCTATTTTAATTATGTAAACTACTTGCTCTGCAAATCACCGTCAGTGTTCACTGGACGTATCATCATGCGCACAGCCCTCAATGAATAAGAGGGTCCCCTAAATCCATCCCAATACATGCCTTGATACAAAGGAGTGTTGTTGTAGTTTTCCTCGAAATATTTGCCATTCAAGTTGCTGTTAATTAAAGGAGGTTATTGAAAATATGCCTTCATATTTTAATTACCGAATATCATTCATTACCTCATGTCACACCAGTTGTACCACCAAGCACCGTTTCGCGACTGAGCACAACTACAATCTACACAACCGTCATTGTCATTGTCGAAGGTGGAGAATTTGCTGCCAGCATGATAGGTCAAAGAGTCGCCAGCATCACCTTCATATTCTCCTGAAATATTAGTCATTAATATTAAAACTATTTGCACAATTTATCCAAACACTCTCTTACCCAACAAATTGAGCGCATAGTCCTCCTTCTCGTTGCCGATGGCAAATAAATTATAACGTGCATAACGGGAATTGCCTTCGAAATCCTGCAACATAATCAAAAGCTCATGCACCGCTGACGAAGTGAGAGCGTGTAGCTTATCAAGGCCGATGAAAAACTCGCCACCTATATTGCCGAATCCGGTTTGGTACTCGAGCCAGCCGCGATAGAAGTTCAATTTACCATTGAAACGATTCTGTATAAGAGTCCAGCCGCCACCAAACAGCTCATCATCGCAACGTACATAGAAGGGATCTGATTCGGGTGTGAGTTGCAGACGCAAAATACCATTGGACGTTGGAACGTCTTGTGCACAGCTGGTGACGAGTGGCTCTGTCGGCTGTCGGGTGTCGTAGAAATTTGTCGGTTGACGATTGTTGCGTCGCGCATGTTTAAAGCCGCGTGCCACCATGCTAGATGTGGATTTAAGCAAATTTTTCATTAAAAAAATATAAAATATTTTGAAATGAGGTTTAATATAATTTACAAAGATATCTTTCCTTATGTATTTATATAAATTTAAAAGAATAGCAGGAAGATTGGTTTTTTAACGACTCATTGACATCGAATTTCATTAAGCATACTTCTGATTAATTTCGAAATTACAACATTATGCCTAACTAACTAAGTCATAACTTTGAAGTTGTAGATAATTTCGTCTATCTTGGAACCAGCGTAAACACCACCAACAATGTCAGCCTAGAAATCCAACGCATTATAACTCTTGCCAACAGGTGCTACTTCGGACTTAGTAGGCAATTGAGAAGTAAAGTCCTCTCTCGACAAACAAAAACCAAACTCTATAAGTCTCTCATAATTCCCGTCCTACTATATGGTGCAGAGGCTTGGACGATGACAACAACTGATGAGTCGACGTTGAGAGTTTTCGAGAGAAAAGTTCTGCGAAAGATTTATGGTCCTTTGCGCATTGGCAACGGCGAATATCGCATTCGATGGAAAGATGAGCTGTACGAGATATGCGACGACATTGACATAGTTCAGCGAATTAAAAGACAGCGGCTACGCTGGCTAGGTCATGTTGTCCGAATGGACGAAAACACTCCAGCTCTGAAAGTATTCGACGCTGTACCCGGAGAGAGAAGCAGAGGAAGAGGAAGATGTTGGAAGGACCAAGTGGAGAAGGACCTGGCTACGTTTGGAATATCCAATAGGCGTCACGTAGCGAAAAGAAGAAACGACTGGCGCGCTGTTGTTAACTCGGCTATAACCGCGTAAGCAGTGTCTGCACCAATTAAGAAGAAGAAGAACTATTTCCACAAACCGATTTCTACATTGTACATCTTTTTAAGAAGATCGAAGAAAATAACTTAAGATTTTGTGTAGCGCATCTGGCACTGTTGAAACGCGTTGGTGATGAGCATCATCCCATAAATATTTTTTACAATATGTCGATGATTACAACCTACAAAAGTCTTCTAATCGCTTAAAATGCAATCTACAATATTGAAACATAATAATTATTCTGTGATTAATGTTGAAATACCTGTCTTCGAGTTGCCAAGCGTTCGAAAGTAGCACGCTTTAAGCAATTGATATTGCAAAACTGGTCTAAAATCTGTCAAACAAAGCTTGGTAGCATTGAAAACTGCGGTTCTACTACTCAGTAAAGTTTCGGCTATTCTCTTGTATTGATTTTACTCGCTCACTTCGTTATAGTTCACAGAAAATTTAAAATTTTTGATAGGAGAGCAGAGGAATGGTGAATCGAAGTTGGCTTATATAATATAATCCCCAAAAATAAATCATAGTTTTTTCTTAATAAATAGTTTGTAATATATGCAATGCAATTCTAATTTCAAATATTTCATGTGAGTATGATTATGCAATCAGAAAGCTAAATTCCTTTTTAAGTGGCAGTAATTTTAATTGCCATTGAAGGTGACAAAATGGAAATCGCATCACGATCGCCACACTTATCAATAAATTTACTTACAAAATAAAGAAGTAAGGAAGGTCTAACTTCAGGCGGAATCGAACACACAGGAGCACGGAGTTTAGATCGTTTAAAATGTATAGAGATTGTTGTACGAAATATTTTTTTGAATGGTGAATGAAAGCTCGTTACACACATAACGGGTAGAGGTACTTTTTTCAAAAGCCTTTTTTTGACAGTTCACGCGTCAGTCGCGTGGAATTTCATCATGGATCGTTCATCGTTCAACTTTATTACGAAAATTCTCGTTCAGTAAAGAGCTTCGCCCAACTTATGGCCATCATCCATCACCCATCTTGAGACCCAGTAATCATTATTGGATAATATTCAACAGAATGGACCACGTCCAGCACGCAATGACGAAAATATAGCATCCGTAGCTGATACTGTACGCGAAGACTTTGGAGATACGATTCAGTGCTGTTCGCAGCAACTCGGACTGACCAATGGAAAGACGCATTTTACGTCGAAACCTTTAATTGAAAGTATACAAAATACAGCTTGTGGAAGAACTGAAGCCGTTCGAACTTACCAAGCGACATCGGTTCGCTCTATGGGCTCTTGAAAAGTGCCAAGAAGATTGGACGCTTTCGAGCCAAACTTTGTTCAGCGATAAGGCCAATTTATGGCTCATAGGTTATGTAAACAAGCGAAATTGCATCGCATCAATCAATGGATTTATTGAGAGAACACTTCTGTAAGCAGATAATTTCACGTTTTGGGCCGATCGATTCGATATCAAGATCATGAGATATCACACCGTTAGACTTTTTCTTGTAAGGATATGTAAAGTCTAAAGTCTATCCGGACAATTCCGTTCGATTCAAGCCTTAGAGCAAAACATTTCGTTTGTTTCGAAGTTTCTGCGTTTTTTCTTTAAAAAAGTAGGCAACCTCCAAATGGATAACCTTATAGGTGTCGGTGTTGCATTATATCTCAATCTTTAATCTCTCTTTCAACATGTTGATTCATATTATAATTGTTTTTTCTTTAATATAAGGAAGTGGTTGATACAAAAGTTTCGTCATCGTACACTTCAATCTCAATGTTTGGTTTTAAATAGAGGTCAGCGAACATAACTTCAATCAGTTATTATAAAGGTATTATTTGCATTACTAAATTTTTATACTGTTGCTAACGATCGTTAGGCAAACTTGTGCAACATGTTTCGAGGGTTTAAACAAAGCAATAAAACGCATCAGCAATATATTTTGCGATATTGCAACAATAAACTGTCATTCCGCGCATCAGCCGCCAAATCACTATTATTCAAGTACACACAAACATATCTACAAGTCTTACGTATAAATTAGACGCGCGCCTCTAAGGCCTAAGGTGTATTTAAGCTTCAGCAGCGGCTTAAAGGTCGTCAAAGCATTTAAGTTGTACACTTCAGAATGTACAATCACCATAATTACAATTAAAATATGCACCCGTGCGATTATACTCACTTTGACAATTTATTAATATTCGATTCGAGTTGGTTATTTAATTCGTTGACAGCTGAGCGCGTCGAAAGCAATAAAGTGCCCAAAGAATCAAGTTTGACATCATTTGAGAGCATCTGTGGCAGGCGGTCAGTGGTCTCCCGTGCAGTACGCAAAACGATTGCTGAAACAATTGACAAAAACAACACAATTGTTAATTCATTTATGACAAGTAGCTAAGAGCAACAACAACTAGCAAATCAAACGTTTGGCATAATCATAAAGCAAAGCAACGGTTTATTTTACAAAGCAGAAATATTTGTATTGTTTCAAACTTTAAACTGCCGATTCTGACCTTCTTCCTTTTTTCTCTCTTGGTTCAAGTCACCTTTCAATTCATCAATGTTGCGCTTCGTCTGGCGTTCCATGTAGTCGAGAGTGTCGAGCCGCTTGAGGAAGTCGGTTTGCTGTACAGCCAAGGAATCTAATCGACCCATGTTATTTGTTTCGAATTGACCCATCCTATGAGAGAAAATAAAATCCGATTGTGAGTTAATGAAAGTTTACATTAAAGACATACTGTGAACCAAAAAAAAAAAATAAACTTATACAGAGAGATGTTTTGAGTTTGCAGGGACTTTTCTCTTAAACTATTTCAGCTTTTAAGCTGCAACAAAGAGTAGAGTCTTATGTATTTTCCTAATTTTATAAAAAAATCAACAAAACACAATTTTGATTTTAACCATCGCACAAAATTAAAATATCTGGTTTTTGATCACCAAAAAAAAACGTGTATACGTACTTCTACGTTGGCAACATTTTGTATGCAGTTATCAAGTAGGTACCGTTATTTTTTCTTGTCTTATTTACGTATGCCCAAAATGTATTATTTGGTAAGCGAATTTCTTTGGTGCGGCTGTAGTATTTCAAGAAAAAATGCTGAATAAACAAACATCAAGATTTACTGACTCTGGTAATCAAATGTTGGCAAGAGAACAAAAGCACTCGCAAAATACGCAAAATTTTCAAAAATACACATACTATTCTTCAATACATTATTGCTAAATTCAAAAAGTCTGGCGTTGGAAGACTTGTTGGTATTGGAAGGCACAAAAAATCTTTGAAGAACCCAGACTAAAAGTAAAATTGTTCGGAGTATTAAGAAACACTACAAAATATCCGCTGAGATTCGCCACGGAGATGAAAGAAGCTGGCATTGCAAAACTTCATCTTCAAACTGTTCGGAACTTCTTGCTTTCACCCGATTTTAGAGGGTATACACCACGAAATAAGTTACACTTATGGAAGAAAAGTGTTGCGAAACTTTTGCTATATTCCAAAGAGTATATCCTCCATGATAACAAATTTTGTAATTTTTACAGATGAGTACAAACTTAGTTAATTTGGATCTGATGGTCGTCGATTTGTATGGTGCTAAAAAATAAAAGATTTAATAAGACTGTCAGCATGAAGGAAGCTGCATTATGTGGTGTGTGGTGGGAGCAAATGGCGTCGGTAACCTTGTATTCATCGAAGGAATTATCTGAAGAATGAACTACTAGGCAAGATTAAAAACATTTTGATTCCGTCGCACCAAAATATTAAAGAAAAATTAAATGGTGGCTTTATTGAGAAAGCATTCTGCTTTAGTCGTTAAGGAATAGTTGTTGTAAATGCGAAAAATTACTGCCACATCCTCATCAGAGTCCATGTAGCCCTATATGGAAACAAAGTAACGAGAACGCAAAGTTAATAGCAAAAATAATCTTCAGAGAATATGAAAAAATCTACCTCTTGAACTTACTGACAATTTGGTGGATTCCATGGATAAAAGACTGCAAGCCATTATGCATACAGCATTAATTTTCAATAAATCAAATCAACAAATCAATAACTAAATACGCCAGAGACATCAAGTTTTAGCTGCGGGATGATATGAGAAGGTTTTATGGGAGCCGGTGAGAGATATACAATTGAAATTCGCAGAGAATCATTTTTTGACGATAGTAACTCTGTGTATCAAAACTGGATTGAATCGGGTTAGTACTGCCTTGAGGGCACATATACATATCGAATGTGTCGGTCAGTGTATGAGTTTTATAAGGTATATGTATGTATGTATAAAATTGCTTTGATTCTGACAAATTGCAAGAGCATAAAATGTTCGTTTGCATCCGAACTTAGCTCTTCCTTACTTTTTTTTTATTTTACCACAAGTTGACGTTGAATGAGAAGAAAACTTCCGATGCTATGTAATGGCGCTTTGCATGTGGAAATCTTGCTAACTTTAGTAAAATGTAAGTTAATGCAAACAATTTATTTCATATTATCCAGAATGATGGTTTAGAGAGTTTATACAACGCAACGCGGTACATACCAAAATATTTTACGTACATACAATATTTTAAATTAAATATGCAAAGTCAGTAATTTCCATAAATATGATTTTTATGACTTTTTCTCAATGACAACGGCTGGAGTGCTGTAATAACAATTTTATTGCCAATTTTAGTTGGTTTCAGAATATTTATCCAGTGCAATTGTGGCTAGTTTTATGTTCCAAACAAATGTAAAAGCGTTTTATTGGTTATTGGTTTTGTTCATCTGAATGATTTTGCTGTTCGACTGTTTCAGTTTTTTGTCAATAATGACAAGGGTTTCACTATTAGTAACATTATGATATTACCTTGAAGATGTTAAAGAATTATCGAACAAAACGGGGCATATTTGATTTAAATCGGAAGTTACAAAACTTAACATACCCTGTTCAGAGTATAGTTATATAACCCGTATTCCTTACTTTTGCTTTTATTTGAGGAATCTTATATTTGAATAATAAATTTGTATTTAAATTAATTTATCTTGAACTGAAATACGGACAACAGGTTTCCTTGCCTGAAAAAGCCGATAAAAGGGAAGCATTTTGAGACGACAGAAGGAATCCAAGCAGCATGCACCTCAGCTCTCAAGGTCATATCGGAGAATGTCTTACTTCAATGCTTGAAAATCGCGCTGGTAGCGCTGCATCGACGCAGAAGGATACTATTTTGAAAGTTTTTAAAGAATTGTAACGATTGGTTCAATAAATTTTTTTAAATCGACTCAGTGCTATTACTTTCCGGACAAACCATGTAGACCTTTCATATGCTCGGAAGGGTCACGTTAGACAAATTTAGTCTTTCAGCAATCTTTCAAGTTATTATTTAACGCTTTACATCCACCAAAGATTCTATTTTATCCTCATTGGCTTCAATAATTCAAATAAATCAAAATTTTGCAAACCAATTTGGGCATTGGCGTTCGGTAAACTCATCTTCTCCGTACACATCACATAATTTTCGTCTTGCTTTAATTGCATTTTTACCCTTTTGATAGTAAAACTATAAAATATGCCGAAAATGCTGTTTTCGATCTTCTATTTTCCATAGAGAACTAAACAAAAACCATTCCAAAAAATTTACGACAAATTTAAACAAATAGTTCCTCTTCTTCTTCTTCTTCTTCTTAATGGCGTAGCCGATTAACAACAGCGCGCCAGTCGTTTCTTCTTTTCGCTACGTGGCGCCAATTGGATATTCCAAACGCAGACAGGTCCTTCTCCACTTGGTCCTTCCAAACGGAGTGGAGGTCTTCTCTTCCTGTTCCCCTGGCGGGTACGCGTCGAATACTTTCAGAGCAAATTTTTCTTCCATCCGCAACATGACCTTCAAGCCGCTGTCTTTTAATTCGCTGCACTATGTCAATGTCGTCGTATATCTCGTACAGCTCATCGTTCCATCGAATGCGATATTCGCCGTGGCCAAAGCGCAAAGGACCATAAATAGGTACAAATAGTTAAGTCTTACTATATCAGTTATTCAAATATATAACGGTTAAGCGGTTAAGTCCGAAGTTGGCTGCGAAAAAGTTCAATAAGATCAGCTGTTGTCATCAAACGAAATTACTTAATGAACGACCCAATAGTTAAACTGCAATTTACACAACTCTTTGTTTCTAATATTTTACTTGGCGCTTTTCGTCTGCCGTTCGGTTTTGTTTACAAACAAAAAACTAATACTACATACATACATAGATGCACATACTTATATGTAAAGATATTTAGTACGAGTACTTGAATAAACAGTCATGTTGGCACAATTTGTCAATCTGCCAACTTGACCGACTTGTTGATTTGCGCCAGCTGTCGACTTATACCGCATCACCCGAATACTATTTGTTTATTTGTGTATTTATTGTGTGCAAATGAGTTTGATTTTGATATATTTTTGCATTTCATGTTAACATTAGGGTGAGTCAACTTTTTAAAATTTTTTGCCAACACATTTTACACTATACAATGTTCACACAGAACAAACTAGATCGAACCAACTTTAAGATATCTAATGCATATATTGGGTATATCGATGTATAAATAACTTTATACAACTGCAAGGACATCTATTGACAAAACTTTTTTGACTACCATATAAAATACCGATGCACTTTTTTAGGCAAAACTAAAATTCAGGGCAAGTAACTTGAAAAAAACTTGCGAACACCCTAATGTGCATATATTTATTTTTCCATTTTAAAAGACTTACCCTACTGTATTATGTGTGTGTGTAAATGTATGCAGCAGTATGCTCCAAATCTGATAATTACGTACATATGGGCGCATTGTGGTGGACTTGGCGGTAATACGCCGGCTATGTACTCGTAATCGCTGGCAAGCGCCAAAGATTATTTTCATTCAAGGCGTTTTGTTAAAGTATTTACTATGCACAGTGAGTATCAGCTACCGAATAAATTTATTGGGAAAAATTGTAGTGCGAATAATGCTTATACATATTAGCAAAAGTATTTATACATATATACATACGTATATTTGTGGTTAACTGTGAGTGAATTAATTTGACAAGTTGAAGGTCCCTACGCTCAGAATATATAAATTAAATGTTCAATTATATACATAGCGTAGTAGGCATACATATGTATATATATAGAACACCGTAGAAAACATGCCGAAAAGCCGGCAAAAGCGTCAAATGAGTCACTGATTCCCTATAAGTTATCAGTAAATTGTTTGTTTTGATTTCGCACACATACTTTATTTTCTTTTTTTTTTAGAAATTAATAATAATTTGGGGCGTTGCCAATTTTTGGAAATTCGGAAGAAAGTGATTTGATACATATTCATACATATGTATGTATATAAGTATATACGAGTATATTATATTTCAGTGATATTTCATGCAAATTTTTTATTATCATTTATTACTTCAAATTTAAATTAGTGTTTCCTAGAACCATAAAGCTATGCAATGCTCTTTGACAGCCTTGATAATAATCCATAATTATTAAATTACAAAGAAAAAAATTTGCTGATTTTATACTCGGAAATTATTATCGAAATTGTTTGCAGATTGTCCAGTCACAATTTAAATGAAATTTTCATTTTATTATTAAAAATAAGAAAATACTTGTATATAAGGGTGGGGAAAAATGAATGAAGGCGACATATGCATATTTTTATTCGATAATACGAAAAAATGGATAACTGTAAGGCGGATGACCTTCTCGTTAAGAGATCATACCTGGAGAGGCTTTCTTATGGGTGTCTAAAGCGATCTAAAGTGAAATAGTTCTTTATTTTTAATTTGAACCTTTTATTTTTTGATATTTTACCTTGAACAAGCAAATCTACAACCATGAAAGATTATTCTACCAGGTGTACCGGTATACATTTTTTTGTAAAAGTAAGAGAAGTAAAAAAAAATTGTACATGCTTTGACCACCTTTCTGGCAATTTGTGGACGCCATGCCAATAGGAATGTTCGTCTTTCGAAACAAACCAATCAGGCACTCAATTTTCGACTTCTGCATAGGCATCGAAGTGCTGCTCAGGGAATGCGATTCCCATCGATGAAAACGAATGGTAATCGGAAGAGGCCAAGTCTGGTGAATACGGCGGTTGGAATAGCAGTTCCCAGCCAAGTACTTTGATTGTATACTGAGCCGATTTGCATTGTCGTGGAAAAAAATTGCTTTGCCGTGCCTACTGGTCCATTCTGGTCGTTTTTCGTCCAATGCATGGTTCAAGTTAATCAAATGTGTGTCTGTAGCGAATTATTAATAGTTTCACTCGGTTTTTTCGATCTGTTTTTGCAGTCGATGTCGATGGTTGTCCCGGATTAACCCATAATTATGTCCATTTAGGATTCTTAAAATAAATTAATTGTTCATCGCCAGTGATAATGCGATGCAAAACCGATTTTTTTAATTTGTCTTTCATTCAACTCATCTGGCACCATTTTATAAGCTTTTGGATTTTTCCCATAGCATTCAAACGGTCTGAAAATGTTTGTTGTACAACATTTAAGATGACTGTCATTTGCTTTTGACTTAAAGTATCATCTTCATCCCATGAATTCTTGCAGTTCGGCGTCTTCAAACATTTTTGGTGGTCTTCCATATTCTTCATTTCTCACATCAAAATCATTATCTCTGAACAATTGAAACCGAGTTATCGATGCGACTCTGCAACACTTTTCTTCAAATGAAACAAAAAATTAATGCTAAAAGCAAAAAAAGCTATAGGTTATTGAATATGTAAAGGGTGGGCCATCTAACCTTTTAAATTTGAATTATCTATATTTCGACATTGAAAACGTCAAATACCATTCGGAAAGTGACAGATATTCAGTAAAAAGTCTAAAATTTACGAAATGGGTCGCTATTCACTAGAAGAAAACTAGGAAATATTGAAAATTTGAAAGTTTGACCGAGGCTGGTCAGTTTTACCGAAAAATCATCTTTTCGGACGAGGCTCATTTCCACCTCGATGGTTACGTTAACAAGCAGAATTGTCACATTTGTCACGCCCTATCTTCGAAAATCGCATATTCAGCTAAAGAGGTGATGTAAATTGGCCTCCCAGAAGCTGCGAGTTAACTCCGCTGGACTATTTTCTGTAAGGAGCTGTTAAAGATAAATGTTACGCTAACCATCCAGAAACAATTCAAGATCTAAAGTAAGAGATTCAAGCTGCAGTAGCTGCCATAAGGCCTGAAACCGTCGAGAAAGTACTCCAAAATTGGGTGGATCGGATAAGCTACTGTAAACTCAGCCGTGGTGGTCATTTGTCCAAAATTGTTTTCCACAAATAAATTTCATAAAACAACCTTTTAAATAAATGTTAGATCTTTGAAAAATATCAAGCCGTTTTTTCTTTATTGACTTTTTAAATTTAAAATTTTATATGGCCCTCCCGTTGTATGTGTATAGGATCGTTCACAACAAATGTTCCCTACCAACACATTTTAATTTTAACGCCCACTTCATACCGGTACACCTGATATATTCTAGTGTAAAGATTATCACTTTACCTAATGTGCTTTTCCATAAAATCACTCCTTTAAAGATTTTACGCTATAAAGATTATACGTCAAATGTCTGAGCCTTCATGCAGTACAGTACAGAATTTATATAAGGTACTTCTTCCAATGCTCAGTACATTTGATGCTTATCATTAACTGCGTATAACTTGTAAAGGAATTTTTTTATGAAAACAATTAATATTTAATGTAAAGTTCGTATTAACATTTATTATTTCAAATTTAAACATGTATATTTCTCAGAACCTTAATGCTATGGAATGCTTTTGACAGCCACTGCGATTTGAATTGACAAATCAAATGAATTGGATGAAATGTGTGTTCTGCATAACTATACAAGTAATATGTTCATACATACATATGTATATGTATACCAATATGTCGGTAAAGAAATAATTGTGGAATGCAGAATGCCTGTGCTAATCGAAATCAAAACTCGTATACAAAACACAAAAAACTGGTTCACTTTCTAGATTCTTATTTGGTCTCTCTTTTGCATTATTTGTGCATACTTATATTAGATTAAGCTATTTTTGGCAGACTTACTTGTTTTCAATATTTTCCAAACGCCTGCGCAGATCCTCATCCAGTGTTGCTAAAACGCTTACACGATCATGTAGATTTGTGAGAAGATCCTTACAATTATTGGCTATTTCATCGGATCTCTCTGCAGCAGCTGATGTGCGGTAACGCTATAATGGAGGGATAGAAAGAGAGAATTGATAATTATTTCACTCATTACATTGCGTGCTTTTATACTCTGAACAGGGTATATTAAGTTTGTCACGAAGTTTGTAACACCCATAAGGAAGCTTCGAAGACCCTATAAAGTAATCAGTATGTTGAGCTGAGTTGATTTAGCCATCTCCTTCTGTCCGCCCATCTCTCCGTCTGTCCGTCCGTCTCTCCGTCTGTATATATACGAACTAGTCCCTCAGTTTTTAAGATATCGTTTTGAGATTTTGTAAACGAAATACAAACTGAACGATCGGAATCAAGTTCTTGTATGGAAAACTTTCACATTTGACAATGTATTGTTTACAGGTTATTTTCTAAGATAATTATGCAATATACGAAAATTGTTCAGATGGGCTTCCTATAGTATATAGCTGCTGTACAAACAAGAATCAAGTACTTGCATGGAAAGCTTTTGCATTTGACAAGATCTATTCACGAAATTTGGTATATATTATTTCCTAAAGCACCAATGTAATCTCCGAAGAAAATGTTCAGATGGGTTGACTGTAGCATATAGCTGCCATACAAACTGAATGATCGGAATCAAGTTCTTGTATGGACAACTTTCACATTTGACAAGATATATTCACGAAATTTGGTATATATTATTTTCTAAAGCAACAATGTAATCTCCAAAGAAATTGTTTAGATCGGTTAACTATAGTTTTTTCTTGTTTTTTTTTTTTTAATAAATGCTGGAATAGTTTTGCGGTTATATGTATATGTATATTATATCTAATATATTTATACCTTACTACTTCATATTGGAAATAGTGTCAAATATTTCGTATTATATTTTGAGTCTTGTTTTCTTTGAGTAAAATAAAGTTAATAAAAATATTTTAAGTCAAGGCATGTATTCATCGATACGGATAATAGGCAAACGGTTTAACATAATTGTAAATGAAATCGTGCAGGTTACATCGTGTAAACTCGTAAATTTTTTGGTTAAATACGCTACAACATTAACCATTTTTGTATGCTTGAACAGTGTAAGGACAGGCAGATAGAAAAAATTTAATGAACCCCTTCAGCGGAATATGAATACGTTTCTGAAAACCTTAAATGATATATCCTCCACCTCTGCCCATTGCTGAACTGCTATGGTTGCTGAACTAAAAATAAATCATGAAAAGTTCAAATTATAAATTATCATATTTAACCAAGTCTTGTAGTCATTGGAATTTTTATTCAAATACAAATAATTTTCCCAAAAAAATTTTCTTAGTCCGAAAATTCTAAAATTTTTCAATATATTAAAATAACTTATTTTGTATTCCTAAGCCTATAAACTTCGTAAAGATTTCTTCTGAACTCTTCTTGTGGGTTATGTATTAAACCCTACAGTTTCCGATGGGTTCTAATAGTTGATATTTGCCACTCCTATGTACTAGTATGTATGTAAAGAGTATGGTTTTTAGACATGTGGTTTTCAAGAATGTATAGAACGCTTATAATTTAATATAATGGCAAACAAATTAGCTTTATTATTAAGATAAATGTTTTCCATTATGATTTCAGTCAAGCGACAGTGACATATTTTGGAGCAATTAAGGCCATATGTCACCAATAACGCACCGAATATTCTCTTTCAAGGCGTCATTGATCTTAGGTTTATCTGTTTATTTTTATTTGACTATCGCTTTTCATAACCCCACAAAAAATAGTCCACCGGTGGCTTATCGATATTGATTAATATTGGAATACAATAAATTATTTGTTTCGTTGTTTATATGGCATGTGGCGTCGGCTTTTTAGAACCAAAGATGATCCACATCAACGTTCTTTACTTCAGGAACGAAAAAGTCATTAATAATAGCTCTATAGCATTCCCCATTGATTCTAACATTATGAACGGTTTCATTTGTGAAGAAATATGATTCTACCAAAAGTGAGCTTCAGCGCTGAACAAAATTTTCTTTTGGAAATCGGGATCGATAGTCATCCATGCGACCCGTTTGATGGCCGTTTGGCTCCAATTCTTGCATGAATTGGATTGACAAAAAAAACAAGATCATTTTGCAAAATCTTCCATTAAGCTAATGAGCACATCTCCAATATTGGCGCGCGATGGCTGACGAACTCATACGGGTGTTCTTCAATACTCTGCTCCACAGCAGCAATAGCATCTTTAGTGTGCACTGCGCATTAACCACAAGAATACTTGTGGTGCGAGAACCGAACCATTTTGCGAACGAAATGGCAAACCAAACTGGTCAAAAAGACCAACCCCGAAGAAAGTATTGGTTTATTGTAAACCACACGTCTAAAAGACATCCTTATAATTTTTCACCTCAACGGCAGCCACAGATTCTTGGCATAACTGACCAATTGTATTGTATGTATGTATGTACTAGTGGATCCGACCTCGCGTTGCTGTGGTGTACATTTTATACTATTATTCATATAATAAACTTTTAATACGATTGAAGGCGAAAGCGTTTTTGTCGTTATAAGAATCTGAAGGATTGTACTTGAGGTTTAATTTTGAATATGTTCATACAAATAAACTTCATTGGAAAAAATAACGAATTTAAGGCTGCTTTTTCAATGTCTGGTTACCAGCCTTTCTGTCCAGTTAAGAGAGTCGTTCACATAATAGAGTTCACAGTATTTTTTTTATTTATGAATGTTTTTACTATCCTATGCTTCTAGTTGGTATCGAACTGGACACAGTGTGCAAATTTTACTAAAAATCAGTTAAGCAGTTTACGAGTCCATCGCGGACAAACAGAGTTTGAACTAGAGTTCCTGAAATTATTGAATACAGGACGAATTGGACGAATCGATAATACATTTTATTAATTGACATCAGGTCAATATTTCTTGAAGATAATGTTATAAGAATTTGATGTGAATTCGGGATGAAAATTGAATTAAAATCATTTTATTATAACTCACATATTAAGGAGACATCGTTAAATGCTATTTCTTCCTTTCCATTTTAAGAAAATAAAAAAGAGCAATACCAAAAGTTTCTTTTGCTAACCAACAGATCCACAAATGAAGTATTTGTATATTTTTAAGCAAATTTATATTACGGATATTTACATTTACTTGAACCTTTTAACCCCATTCGTCATGTCGCGCCCAAAATGGCTATAAATAACGAATGGCAGAGTATTGTGCAAGCATTACAGCCTACATAATTTCTTTGTAATCTTCGCTTAGCAGTTATTTAAACTCACAATCTATATTCGATTTGACCATATGCGTATGGATTTCTGCATAACGCATGCAAAATGGGAAATGTACTCTTGACGCTGAAGCAAACGAAACAATTCGGCAAAAAAAAAAATTAAACACCTTGACAATCAGCAATGCCAATGCCAGATCAATTGAGCGGAATAAAAGCTGCTCAGCAAGAATTCGACATAAATTATTTTTTTGTTACGATTTATGATAACATCTGTATGCGCGTCATATGCAAGCGTTCACATCACATAAAGTGGTATAAATATACAAGTATGTGTACAATCATGCATGTAGGTATGTAATAATCTGTAAATTTATATAAGTTGTTAAATGATATATGAAGATGTGTAGATTCGAAGGCACGCTCGCATATTGTAAGTATTAAATGAAGAGAGTGTAATACTGTTTGAGACAACGACCCAAATTCCCAATGCAGAAGAGCCATTGGAATGGAGCTTTCGCTGGCTTTTTCACCTTTGATGCCAAATTGTCAAATTCATGTTAAAGTTGATAGGAGGGAATGTAATATATATTTCTGTATATATTATATATTAGCTATGAACCGATTTAACCAGTTATTAAAGAGTGTGAGCTTCTACTTGAACATCATGTGTAAAAATTTTTTGAAATAACTTTTCTCGTTGACGCTGAAGAAAAAACCAAAATCTAAATAACTTAACAACTATCCTAAAATCCACTTAAATCAATTAAATCACTTAAATTTTACGGAGTTAAAAAATCGAACTTTTTATTGTCTTATTAAATTCTACAACACCTCTAGAATAGTGTCCTAAGTTCTCATGTTGATCCGATTAATAGTTTCGGAGTTACTGCCTTGAGAACTTATACGCTCGAGGCTAGCTAGCTGCGCCATCTTTAAGCGCGTTTTTCTCAAAACTGTGTTTTTTGAAGTTGGTTGGGAAGATTTTTAGAGAACTACTGAACTGATTTTCATGAAATTTTGCACAGGCTTTTGAGATACAATCCTTAAAGACTTCAAGAAAGAATTTTTTTTCGATTACAACTATTTGAAGAAAAAAAATTCGCGAAATTTTCAGTGAAATTTTAATTTTTTGCAAAAATGTTTGCCATAAATCCATTTTCAGTTTTCTACTAAGTTAAAGTTTTAACTAAAACACAGGAGTGTACTTTTGTAACAATAAAAATTTCGAAAAAAATATTTCATTTTTTTTATGAGAAACAATTGAAGAAACCCACGCAAACCCTTAACAACCTATCCTCAAATTGCATCTTACTTAAAGATATTTATCATCACGCATTAAGCTTCTTTTCATAGATATATAATTTAGGCAAACAAAGGGATTACGATACTTTAGTATTCAGGCTGGCATTTTTTCAGCAGTACTACTTTTTGGGTTACCCTAGTATACGCAATAAATATATCATACATATTTATAAATATAATATGTTATACTGCGATATGGGAGAGCTTCAGCATCTTATTGAGAACTTTCTTATTTGCTCTGTTGTTTTACAAGCCTGACTTCGCAAGTACAATGAACTTAAACAGCTTTTGCTCATTAGATTTATTGTGTTAATTCATATAATTTGCGTACATGAATACAAATATTTTGCGAGTGTCTCTCAGAATATGAAAAATCTCAGTAAGATTCTCTTTACATCTTTGGTGAGGCCTATATTGAAATATGCTTCTGTGGTAATGAACCCTAGTTACCAAGTTCGTTCGGAGAAGTTAGAGTCCGTTCGAAAGCAATTTTTACTTAAAGCCTTAAATCATTTACATTGCGATTCCAGGTTAAACTCCTTCTCCTTCAATGGGTACACTTGTTGTCTGATATTAATTTGTACGTCCCCCCAACCAAGCAGATTAAAACGCAATTACAAACTGTTAACAGATTTGTGCCAGAATCGAAATTTGGAAAATAGCCAATCACTACAGAGAACCTTCCCCATTATCGTATCATATTATGGGGAGTTTCTAAGTTCTGAGATAAAAATAATCACTTTTTACTTATTTGCTAAATATTCAGGTAGATACATTTTTTCAAGAATCCGTTCTCAAAAATTTGGGTTGAGATCTGTTAAATAAAGTAAGTTATGAACCTGGCTGGTGTAAAGGCTACTTTCTATTACTATTGTTATTACACATAGCGCGGAAGTTGAGCAATGGCCTTGCAATTTTTTACAATTGAACCAAGAGCGTCTGTGGGTAAGAGTAATTTTTCAAAATATCACTGGGAATACCTGACTGTATTATGCTATAACCATGTTCTAATAATTTGCTGTTCATATATGGGAACCAATAAGATGAATTCAACCGACAATAATACATACCCTCTGGTATAACCACTATAATTAGTTATGCGAATACTATGAAGAAGAACTTTATCGCTTCATTTATTAAATACGTTTGGCAAATATAATCTGAGGGTCATTACGATCGTATTAGTATTCTTCGAAGTCGATATTCACATACTAAGATAACCTAAGCTTTAGATGTACGCATTTATACGCATGCAACTCGCTGAAGGCAGCGATTTTTTATTTATTGAAATTTTTTCATTGAAATTTGTTTTTTTATTAACGCAATAATAAATATTTATGTGGTTTTGATGACACCCACCCTATGGTTCCAGTTGGTTACATTCATGCGTGTCGGATGGGTTTGAAATTTTTGCGGTGGCAGTTGTTGACACAGAGCGCGATCGCTCAGTTGCACGGCCAATAAAGCCGCCAAGAAGATGCTGGAGAAATGCATTTTTCCTCTAATTTTTCGTTGTACCCGTACACTAACGGTGAGGTAATTGTGGTACAGATGAACTTATGCGGTGGAAGGTGGCTTGGTTACTTTTTAATGACCAATATCGTATTTGAATTTTAAACACTTCTATCACTTTACGCGTTCTTTTGTATTTTCATTCTTTTTCCACTAATTCCACTAATAAACTTATGCAAATTTCATAAACGAGATTTCTTCAATGATTCTCCAACACAGGCAAATTTTTTAAACTTATGATAATTATAATATATTATTGATGATCTTCTTCACACACACACACACCCGAACGTCAACGGCTCATTACGAAATGCTTATTATACGTATGAAAGAAAAAAAGACGCGATCGCGCCCAAGTGTCTCGTTTGCGTATTTCACTTTGGAACCGCAGATCGTGTGTTCATCCAGCGACCGCCTTGCTTATACTGAGTGCAAAACCGAAAACTGGTTAGTTGATAGATGGCTTGCTGCGCCGCTCTGCTTTCTGATCTTCCACTCACTCGAAACTTGGACCGCATACATACCTACATGGAAGCGAATCGTCTTGAGAATTATTAAAAAGCTCCCTCTCTCTCGCTTTCTCTCTCCCTCTCTTATTTGTATGCATGATTGATTATAAATATTTCTCCAATACCAAGAAACTTTTGCTTTTGATTAACTTTTGTTTATACTTGTTTGAGGAAATCCCCGTGGAATCCCAACTGCACGAAACCCATGCCATTATCAGCACATTGATGGGTGGAGGTCTCTACACTGGCTGGTTGTTGGCGCCAACGACTCAGCGGTTATTCTCAAATCTTAAATACATTCTTTGTAAAACAAAATAAGATTATCTGCTTGCAAAAACCCATATGGAAACCATTACGTATACATCATATGTTTTGACATTATCTAATAATTTTCAAATTAATTAATAATATGCATACTCTTTGTATGTTGAGTTCGATCATAACTCATTTAATATTAGCGATCCTTAAGATTTTGCTAAAAAAATTTAAAATTTATGAAACGAAACGTATTTAACTTACTTTTACTTTGAATGAAAAATGCCCTGATGAACCCTCGCCCTTTTGCATCTGGGTCTCTAGGTCTGACTTTTTTTCAGGGTGTTCGTTGCTCCTCAATATCACATCATTTAAATGGTGAGGGTACAAAAACGCATGGGTCAAGGTATCCTGCAACTGTGTCGAAAATCAACTTGGCTGGGAGCCTTTAAAAAGCCCATTTCTCTGGCGCGCTTCGTAATAAGATAACTTTACTTGAAACGCGGTGGCTATAAGCAAGCGGACATACTATCCTCTACACTTGTGGAACCAAAATAGGAAGCTACAAAAAAATTTAAAGGAGTTCGTATTCTCCTTTAAAAAATGCATGGGGAACAAATTGTTTCGAGAAGAGGGTAGCGTTTGCAACAAGTTCAAAACTGCCAAACTACGATAGGAGTAGAAATTTTCAACCAAGTACAAGTTACTAAGGCTGGCACTAGCAAAGTTATTGAAGGAATGTGACAACACCAGCGGCAGCCGGAATCAAACCTTGTTGCCAAAGTATGGCAGCTAAGCAGAGAGAGGAGAGAGATACCAAAAGTGCCTCTGCTAGTTTTGCATCTGTCAGAAAAGGGGCCACGAAGGGCTGACGAGAGATGGCTCCGCTTTATACGACCGCAGTAGCTAAGGTTGCAGCTCAAGTATAATTTATACAAAACTAGTTTAAACAAAATATAAAACAACAAAAAATATTTAATCAACCTCCTTTGAAATACAGAATATTTTCAAATGCCTATGGTACATTTGCAACGATTAGAGTTTATTATATGCTTGTCTTTCAATAATATGGCCTAATAAAAGTGAAAGCACGATTAGTTCGAAAATCACTTAATTTTTTTCGAAAACGTGTTAACGTCTGTGTAACAATGCTTCCCGAATACCAGGGTGCCATGAAACATACTATATTATTACTGGCGATGAGTATTGAAAGCAAACGATCAAACGGCTGAATATCATGGCAAAGGTGAGCAGAAGCCGAAACAACCATGGCGTAGCAGGTAAAAAATTAAGGTTATGTTGAAAGTTTTCTTCGATTGTCAAGCTGCGATGCACTCCGAATTCCCTCCGACCGGCCAAACTGTCAACAAAGAATACTATTTGAGTGTTATACCTCGTTTGCGCGAATCGTAGAAAGAGGCCCGAATTGTAGGCCGACAACTCTTGGTTTTTGCTCCGCGATAATCCATCGCATACTGCATTGAGCGTTCGTGAGTTTTTGCCACATTTTCAAACAAAATAATGTCGTATTCACCACATTCACCTAAATTAGCACCGTGTGACTTCTAGTTATTTAACAGACTCAAATGAGCGCTTCGGGGAAACCGTTATGAGTCAATTGAAGACATTAAACGTGAATCGCTACATGCATTGAAGGCTAATCCGGAAATTGACTTTAACAACTGTTATGAGGATTGGAAAAAACACGTACAGGTTTTTTGAGAACAAGGGAGAATACTTTAAGAGGGACCGCATAGATTTTAAATTAAGAACTTTAAAATTATGAACAAAGTCTTATTATGTTTGCTCACAGTATATACCAAACCAAAATTGCATCATTCCCGATTTTAATTCGGTATTATTTCTTTGAACAATTTTCCCATGAGAGAGTTTTCAACTCCATTTACCTGCCCGCAAAACAGTAACTGCAAATGATTTCTTATTTGTGAATTGCACACTAGAGTCACTCTAAGATTTCACTAATTCAAATGTAGTGAGTAGTATCTGTACTTTTCTAATGAATTTTTTAATGTTTTTTAACCCACTATACTTACTCAGCATATGTATTTTATTTAGTTAAAGCCTTTTACTACAGAATTGATGAGTTTATTTATTACACTCAAAAGGAAATATCGGAGACCCGATAAAATTTATACTTACATATAAAAATGATCATATCTATGATATATCAGAAACTCCGATATCGAACACAATAGCATATAGCTGCCATAGAACTAACAGATCAAACTCAAGTCCTTGTATGGAAAACTTTTTTATTTCCCTCTTTTGCTATATAAAATGTGAAGGATATTATAGATTCGGTGCATTGGTGAGTTAATGCTTTTGTTTTAATTTAAATTTTGCTTTAATGCTGCATTGAGTAACTATTGTGAAACTTTTAATTGGTACTATTACGCCGTTCGATTTGTTGTGGTTGCACCGGATTATCAAATCAATACTATAATGTGCACACATTCATTTGCGGTTGAGAGGAAACGGACGTTAAGTGCACCGATATACGAATAAATGTTGTAGCTTTAGCGTATATTGTTATTGTTGCAAATGCACAATAACCCTATTAATTATTTCTGTCATCATATCTGCGGGTATCGATATAAATAGATGATTTATAAGCGAGCGCCGATAATTCATTAAAAACCGAATCAACAATATATACAGACGCATATATCTTCATAATTAAATAAATACGTTAACTGCGATTTATTTACAAGCTTGTGCTTGTGCCGGACGAGTCTATGACACCCTCTTCTAGCGTTTTAGGGTTTTATTGATCATAAATTGGTCTTAAACCCTTTGCTTTAGAGTTAATCCCAATCGAAGGCGCTTTTAGAAGAATCCTAGAATAGATACTTTAAAACAAAATTCTTTTTTTTTATTAATACATTAGGCATTTCTTAGAGTTTTCTCCAACGAAAGTTCCATTTCAAATAAAATTATCAAAAGTTGCTTTGTTGGCATATGTCTTTGCTCATTTGCCCTAAAAATTATATATTGGATAGTTTACTAAGTAATTTCGGTTTTTTACCGAATTTAAACGCTATTTTTATTGTGTAGACCATTTTATGAAATTAGACTAACTCAATGTTTCATTAAACTCTCCAGTTGTTATTCGACGATTTGCATCGATCAATGACTTTATTTTATCTACATTGGCTTCAAAAGACCTTCTAGCACGATTTTCAATATCGAAATTACCGGAACGAAATTTTGGCATTGGCGTTCGATCAACTCATCTTCTCCATACAAGTCACAACATTTTCGCCTTTTTGGAACCTCATTTTTAACCTATCAATTTCTGTTTGGAGAACAAGAAAAAATCACACGGAGTCAAATTTGTTGAATATGGTGGCTAATCGATGGTATTCATAGTGTTTTTGGCTTTAAATTCGGTAACAATCGTAAAAAATTAAGCATTATCCGGACGAGTCGAGCAAGAACGCGTTTCATACCCAAAATATCCACCAAAATCATTCGAATGGACTTGAAAGAGATGTTGCGCTTTTTTGCCAACTCTCTAATACTTGTCTGACTTCAATTTTAATAATTTCATCACTTGAAGATGTCGAAGGTCGTCCAGAACGAGGCATGTCTTCAACGATATCTCAACCGTCTTTGAAAGCTTTGTACCGCTCGCGGGTTTTTGTTTTGGAAAAAACTGAATCACATAAACCTTTTCAAACATTCGGTACAAACATACACTATTAACAAAGAAGTTCTGAAATTTTTGGAAAAAAATATTTTTAACTATATATATATTATATATGTATATTAAAATATATTTAATATTTTTAAGCGTTGGCAGATAACTCCTAACAGGATCATCTAAAGTGAAAAAATACGTGTTTTAATAAAACCTTTACTTTGGAACTTAGACGAAGGAAAAAAACTTAAAATTGGATTTTTGGCAGAAATTTTTTCAAAAATTAAAATTTCACCACATTTTTTTCAAATAGTTGTAATTGAAAAAAAAATCTTTCGTCCAAGTCTTTATGAATTTTACCTCAAAGACCTGTGTAAAATTTCATAAAGATCGGTTCAGCAGTTTTCGAGAAATCTTAAATTACATCAAAACCACAGTTTCGAGAAAAAATGCGTTTAAAGACGGCGTACTTAGCCCAGCTAGCCTCGAGCACACAAGTTTTCAAGGTTGTATATCCGAAACTATTACGCGGATCAACTTGAAAATTTAGGACAATATTCTAGAGGTGTCGTAGAATTTAATAAGACAATAAAAAATCGAATTTTTGAAAACCGCAAACCCATGTAACCCCTTAATGAGCTGATGTAAATAAACTGGTTGACAGATCGCACTTATACTCGTATTTGACATAGTAATTAAGGACAATCCTACCAGCAAAACATCACAATTTTTTGAGATATCATTTACCCGGAGAATTTAATTACAATTGACCAGTACTGTTTTGTAACAATCTATAACGGTAAACGAAATTACTTATTGAATGACCCAATTGACCACTATCTGTGATTTTCATCACATCATTCAAACTAAATCAGCCAAACATTATTGAAAGCAAGCGATCTTGGAGTGTGTATGTGTGTATTTACTTGAGTAGATATTTATGTAATATTGAATGTACAGAGGTAATTGCTGTAATTTACTTCATTATCCCTCTATATATACTTTCGTCGACATACCATGTTAAAAAAAGAATAAATAAAAGATATGTTGATAGCAAAGACGTTGGCCTCTCCTTATTGACCGCTTAAAAGCAATTGAATTGAAGCATGAGAGAGGGAATTTTTACTATATTTTATTATTGAAATAAAAATTGATTACAATAATAAATAAAACATGCCGAATTGCAAATATGTGCAGTGATATGTACAAATGTATGTATTTTGCCATACTTACCTATGTCGTGAGCACACCTCTCTTTCGCTACACCTAATAACACAATGTGCAACTTGTCCCATGTAATTATGTAGCTCTGTAATTGATTTATTCATGCACATGTGAATGTGTACCCCAATTTATATCTTCAATTGATGTCTAGAGCAAGGCACCAGGGATACAGGGGAGCATCTCTTATGCACTTATCCCGCATTTGCAAGACTACGCTGCAAGCATCTGGAGTCCCCACTGTATTGTACAAGGAGGAGGTACCGATAGTGAGACCGCAGAGTACATATATTAAAATTCGCGTCTAGCGCAGGCATCCTAAAGGATGATTACTCATCATGGATCTAGTGTCTGAACTCCATCTGGCATCGCAAAGGACTAAACTGGTCTATGCGTGGCTTATTGGCCTACCAGAGTAACCTAACCTAACCTATATCATCTTTTCTGAAAATTTATCATATAATGGAAGGGAAAATCTGAATTGCAAAATCTGGACGAAATTTTAAGATCGAAGTTAATCCGTTACGTTCCTTTAAAATATTATTAAAATGATTGCAAAATATTTGAATTTCATAGAAAATTCAGGGAGTCATGTTCAAAAAAAATACTCCAAAGGAGAGCAATATGACAGTTTTATAATAGGTTGTCAAAAAAGTCTTGCGGTATTTTCACTAGTTGGCGCTGAAAGCGCGTAGTTCTAGTTTTATTCGTCGCATCGGGTCATGTTATACCTTTTTTGAAAGCTCATTTCACGCGCTAACACGTGTTTGATTGATAAGTCGTTCGTGAGTTATAGCGTCGCAAACATGGAGCAAAATAAAGAGAAAATACGGCATATTTTACAGTACTACTACGATAAAGGCAAAAATGCATCTCAAGCCGCCAATAAAATTTGTGCAGTTTATGGACCCGATACAGTTTCCATTTCTCAATACTCCAATGCAATCTTTTTAATACGTCTCTGGTCATACATATGGTATACTCGTACATTCATATGCCATGCTAGGTATGGCGCAATGCAACCCTTTTAAGCTTGGAGTTAGCATCGCCAAGCAAACGAGATTGCGAAATGCAATAAAATTTTATAGACTAACAAACACATTTTAAATTTTTTGCAATGTTAAGTAAGCAGACTATTTGTAGATGTGAAGCAAATATACCAATGTGTATTCAAACAATGTAAGCCCTTCATATTTATACTTATGTATATACATACATATATTTTTGATTCTTCTTCAAAACCAGTAGTCTAAAAATTACTACGTACCTTCAGTATTCCATAAATAAAGTATTATTATTGACTTTACGGTAGTTTAATATTTACTACAAAAAATGTGAGACGCCTTTTTTTTAATTTGCGACCTAAAACTTTGCATTCATAATTTTCTCAAATTTCTTCAATTCATAAAAAATCGTAAATTTTTTATTTAACATTAAAGTATGCAGAATCATTTAATGAAGCCAATAAACACAAATTTAAGGAATTTAAGAAAAGAAAATGGAGTATTAAAGTAAGTGATCATGCACATGTATACGTGTATGTAGTATAGTAACACATATGCGATGTACATACATTTATGGCATAAATGAGTGCCAATAAATCCATTTAAATGTTATGATTTATTAAAATCAGACACATGCGATTGAGCAAATTCCTCCAAGCGCATAGCATTATATTCAGCGCTTAATAGCATTTTATTAGGAATTCACATAAATATTCAAACATTAAAAAACTGTAAGCAAATATGTACGAGATGAAGTCATTCATATCGAATATATAATATGTATTCATATATTTTTAGGACATACGAGTATATATATATATATGTATATATATAAATATTTTTACCCTAAAAGTTGTACATCAAGTTTACTACGAAGTTTGTAATATCTTGAGACCTTATAAAGTCTATATATAAATGATGAACGTGACCGGCTGAGTAGATTTGCTTTATAAATAACGGGCGATCCAAGTAGAGGTACTTTTTTCAATAGCCTTTTTTTGACAGATTACGCGTGAATCGTGTCAAGCTGTCATGTCTCAAGCGACATCGCTTCTCTCTTTGGGCTCTTCCAAGAAGATCCGACGTTTTCGAGCCAAAATTTGTTCAGCGATGAGGCTCATTCCTGGCTCAATGGGTATGTAAAAACGAAATTGTCGCATTTGGGACGAAGAGTAACTAGAAGAGATTCAAGAACTGCCATTTCATCCTTAAAAAAAATTGTTTGCTGTGGAATCATCGGTTCATATTTCTTAAAAAATTATGCCGATGAGAACGTAACTGTCAATGGCGACCGTTATCGTGCCATGGTAACCGATTGATGTCTGAAATTGAATTTCATGATTTCGGCTATATTTGGTTTTAAGAAGATGGCTCCACTTCCCACACACCGTCATCGAAAATTGAAATCAAGGTATGGACCATCTAAGACGTAGCCGCGGCAAACATTCGAAAGACGTAATCTTCAAAAAATTAATGCCAAAGACTGTTCTTTCGAATGATAATGAACATTCCCTATTAAATTTGAAGTTTTCTGTGCTTTTTCTTTAAAACCGTAAGAATTTTGAATCACCCTTTATTTTTACCCTCAAAATGGTACATTAAGTTTACCACCAAGTTTGTATCATCCTGAGACCCTCAACACGACCAGGTAAATCGCTTTACATAGCTATGTCCGTCAGTCTGTCGGTAACATATATACGAAAGCAAGTCCAACAGTTATTAATATTGGCCCTAACTTTTACACACATACTTTCTCTCCAAGAAGCTGTAGACTTGGAGCCGGCCATATTGAACCACTCTAGCATTTATCTGTTATACAAATTGGCATGAATAAATCTCCAAAGCAAAGGTACAATTTCCAAAAAATATTGTTAATATTGAGCCAATGTAATATATAGCTATACAAACTAACAGATCAAAATCAAGTTCTTGTATGGATTATTTTTTTTCGAACGGTAGTACGGCTGCTTTGGTGCAGCCGAAGTTAACGTTTTTTCTAGTTTTTCTTACTAAGCAATCTTAATTCGAATTGAAGGTTGTTTATATCAAACAGCGTGTCTCGAAAGAGCAAGCAGAACATTTTCACTTGGATGCAAACCTTTGACCCATTTTACTTATATGTGACCTGGTCTACGAAAAGGGAGCTAACGTGCGAAAACTAGTTTTCTGGGAAAAGCTGTTAAAAATAATCGTCAGTTTCTCGTTATCTCATTAATTGTTCTCCTTTTTTTTGACACCTAAGCCCCCTTTCCGTAGACCAGGTCACATATGGTATATGTAGTTGAAATAAAGAAATGCAGCTACGAAGGTTATTACAACTTTGGTTCAACCGAAGTTAGAATTTTTCATTGATTTATTATTTAATTGTCACTTTATGCAACCAATCACATTCATAATGATATTTATAGAGAAGTACTTGTAGGATTGTAACTATAAAAAATTCCTTACGTCATAAGATTTACTAACAGGGGCATTGAGACGACAATAAAACATATATTTCTAATAATATTTACAAAAACCACATGTGATAAAATTGCATACTGTAATGTGTCTACAATTAGCAATGATGCAGCAGAAATATTCCTTAACTGTTACAAAGAATAAACACACATTAGGGAGGAGTAGAATTCAGTAAAAAGCATCAGTTCTTGAAATCTTAAGATAACAGAAAAATAGCACGTAAGGTTATGTTTATTAAAATCACGCCCATGGGGTTATATACATTAAAACCATCTTCCTGACGGGGCGAATTAACTCTCCGTTTTATTATATATATTATACTTCTGTCTTTGATTTGCCAAGCGTTGGAGAGAAGCGAATTGGAAAAACTGCACTAGATAAAGGCGCAACCCTACTATAACACAACTCCTGACGATTACGCGTTTTTAAAAAAAATTTTTTCCCGCGTCAAAATTTATTTTAGTTACCCCTTATTTATAATATACCCGTTATATTATGTCCAAAAAATTTTGTAGCACTCAAGATAGCGGCTATATCCGCATACTCTCTTATACAAATTCAACTCGATATCTTTGTTGCTGCTTTCACATTTTATTTTTTATTTTGACAGGAGAGCAGAGAAATTGTGAATCGAAGACAGACTTAGGTGCCATTAACTCTGTAAGGAATAGTACTAAATTGTGTGTATAGGCAAAATAAAAGACTTAAAAACAGGGTATTCCAAAATTAACGAAAGATATGAATTTGCCGCAATTTCAATTAATCTCCTCACAGTTGACGGAGTTAAAACACTATTCCCACTAAAATACGTATGACATTTTCAAACTGCTACGAGTACCGCCAAGCTTTCATTATTTTTGAAATATTGTTCAATAATAAAGACACGCTGTTCAGTCGTGTAATGCTCAATTTTTCTAAGCCTAAACTGTCAGCTGTCCATTTGTCTTTTTTATGGTTCTCAAAATAATAATAAATAATAGAGACAAATTTAAATGTTGCGTTAATTTTGGAACATCCTCTTTAATTTAATTCCAATATTGCGTAAACTTTCGGATTTTAAATAAAATTTGAAAATTTGTTCTAGCATTACAGTATCGTCCCCTTTCATGTGAAATTTTTATACCTTTCAGACTGCTATAAATGTATCTTAAAAGTTAGTTACGTAACATTCTTAACAGGCTACTTAACAAATTTAGGAAATGGGCAAATCGGACTATTACGGATGGATATTTCCAATATGGACTTAATTTCATATTCCGAAACAAAGCTTAACAACGCGTTTAACGGTTATTTAGTGAAAATGTTTCGTTTAAGATGTTTGACTCTCAATATAGTGGAAATCGGTCTACACTTTCACTCAAATATAACAAAAGTATATACATTTGGTCAAGTAAAAAATAGATTGGTTACAAAGCTATCTCAAACAAACTGGGTGTATATAGTTACCAATAACCAAATAAAATTCGTGCAGACACTTCTAAAGAGGCCTATAATATATCATAGTATTTTCCAAAAAATCGCAATATTTTGACGAGTACATTTTTGCTGGAACCCATCCATTTCAGCAGTACCATTCGAGCAAAAACTTGTCTACTTCTCCCTCTGGTGATCCAATGATGTTGTTCAAACTTTTTTACTAACACCTTTATCCTGTCAAAAGTATTTAAATTCATCCAGTCCATCTAAATTGAACTGTTTTTCATCGCTAAATAACAATCTCGATCATTGTGTTCGCCACTTAAGGGGCTATACCAGTGTGACGCATGAAAAATTAGGCGATTTTCGTTAATTTTTTAAAAGAAAGTACTAGATTGAATGTTTCGACGTTCTATGGACGTAATAAAGTATATTTTTAGCTATATTAAAAAAAAAAAAATTTTACAAAAATATTGAAAAATAACGGAGTAATGTGCTGTCTGCGGAAGTGCCAAAAAAAAGTGCCTCAACTGCTGGCATGATTCCGGTCGATTGAGTAGCTGAAACAAAAAAATTCAAAATGTGTATTAAACTTAAATATATTTTCTATAGAATGGACTACGATCTTTGAAAAATATCAAAAATTAAGAAAATGGCGCCATTTTGAAAAAAAAAATCGTTTTTTTACGAAAAAAATTGTCGTTTTTTTCATGCCAAATTGACAATTTTCAGCCAATCAAAAAGATCGTAGTCTATTGTATAGCAAATGTATTTAACTATATCCAGTTTTAATTTGAAGTCGATCGGTTAATTTCTCGTTGAGTTATAATGTCAGCAAATTTGAAAAATGTCGTTTCGAGAAAAACGCGTTTAAAGTTTCACTTATATATGTTTGCACCTCTGAGCGGTCGCTATTTAGAACGCTGCCATTCAAAAACTATTTAAAATACGACCTCGCCGATTTCACAGGATATTTTTGAATATATAAGCTATCGAAAAAAGCAAAAAAAAAATTTTTTTTTGAAAGTGTCACACTGGTATAGCCCCTTAATATGGTTTTCGGTAAAGCGCACGCGCTTGGCTTTAGTATGAACGTCAGTTAATGAAGGTTTCTTAGGCGTTTTGTAAAGGTAGACAACATGGTCAGGTGATGGCGTACAAGTCTACTCCTTATTGGCAAGTGTAATATGAACACAATTTCTCTCGACATAAGCTTTCTTTAGTGGTCAATCTAATTATTTTCCATTTTTGTCTAAGAGTAACTGTTGTGTTTCCATCATTGTTCGTATTTAATACATAAGATCTGAGCAATTTTAAGAAATGGTACAGCCAAGCCTAAGATCTTTCCAGTTTTTTGGAAATTTCGCTTGTAGGAAGACAGGATTTTTGGAAATCCGGCAGACAACATTTTTCCTCGTGACATTTTGGCAGATCTAATAAAATTTGTTGCATTAAGGTTACACGTTACTGTATTTCACTGCAAAAATTTAAAGTTCAAATAGTCACCAAATTTCTCTTCTAATATGAATATATGCGAACTGCCACAAGTAAAATATTTGAAACCTAAAATTCAACTGAATTATTGCGCTGATCTCTCAAAACAAAAGCATTTATGTAACGGTTCACACATCATTATTTACCGCTATAATAATGTATTTTATAAATTTAAATACCAAATTTTCTTTTTATGAAATTACTACAAAAGTAACGCCGCGGTTTTTATTTTAGTTGGAGTTTATGGGAATGGCTACCAGTGTACAACAGAAAAATCCTTCAATTTTCGAAATAAAATATTTTTGCAATTAATTGTGTGTAAATTTTGACATTTAAAACAATAGCACAGCTTCCATAAGTTTTCAAGTTTCAGTTATAATTTTAAGATACAGTGCTTCAACTTTTTATTCTAATATTACTGCAAAATATAACATTTCCACTTTTCCTAAAGAATATTACGTATAAATACATATTTGTATGTATGTATATATTAATATTGTGTAGACACAGAAAAAGTGCAACACTACTGTTTTTTATATGTAAATTACATACACTTGTATAGATAAGTACCTAAATGCATCAACACCGAATAAGGCGCCAACACGCCTAGAAATTTATATCGAAACCAAGAGTTCAGTTAAAACTCGAATGAAAAAGTAAGTGCATTCGAGTGCATATCTACATATTGTTTTGTAGTTGTTACTCACATGCATAACTAAGCAGAGCATTTATAACACTGAGCAACGAACTGTAAGCGATTTGTGTGACGCCTACTCTTATGTTTGTATATTTTTCGGTATAATTTAAATAATTATACAAATTGTGATTTGATCTGACGCGAAAAAGCAAATTGCTTTACCACAATTGACGATCTATGGTTATTTAAAATATAGTCACTTGGTTTTATTACAAGAAAATCTCTGTAAAATTAATGTTGGAATATATTTTTCAACTGCATTTTTTACAACCATTGTGAGAGGAGCTCTAAAAGGAGAACAACTAGTCAGGAAACCGTGAGTTACTAACTTTAACTGCTTTGGTTGTCCACCTAAAATAAGGTTAATAGTTCAATGATTCCAACAGTTGCAGAAATCAATCCAACTGCCTGGCTTATTTGTGGCAATTTTAGTTGAAATTCCATTTCCAGAAACTATTCCACCAATTTGGTGCACACGGATAACTCGGTCATTCTACAATATATCTTTATCCCTCATTTGCCTACTAAAATGATTTTTTTATACCATGTGTACTTATATAGGTAGACCAACAGGTCAGGTACCGGAACGATATGTAAATATATCCGTCTCCATTATGTTATTCGAACTGACTTAACGCCGAAATCATTGTGAAATGGTTTACGATTTTTATAATGGATGAAAATATCGAACAAAGAAAGAGTGGTGTAAAGCCTTCAAAGACGGTCGAGAGATCATTCTGAACGACTTTCGATCTCTTCAACTGATGAAAATATTAAAAAAGTGATGGATATGGTACTTGAAAATCGTCAGGCAATTATTAGAAAGATGACAAGAGAGCTCAAAATCTCTCACGATTCCGTTCGAATAATTTTGATGGATATCTTGAGTATGAGACGCGTTTTTGCTCGACTCGTCCCGATAAAGCTGATTTTTTTTTGAAAACGGGTACCGCAACAGGTCATGTTTGATCTTGTCCGATCCCGATCTTACATTTGTGGAGAGCATTATAACTGGCGATGATACATGGGTTTATGAGTTTGACTTGCGAACAAGTCAATAATCATCGGAATGGTACGTCATGAACTTGTTCAGGAGGAACAGTCGATCGAGGAGATAAAACAAAATTTGTTGAAGGAGCTAAAGGCCCTCCCCAAAAATGCTTATGAAAAGTGTTTCAAGGACTGGAGAAATCGTTGACATAAGTATATTACATCCGGTGTATATCGGCCAGTCTATGGCAAGCATTTAACTATGAACCGATTCAGCCTTCCATACTGCGACGCTCCGTATGCAACAAAAGTGACGCATCAAAATCTTTTCGCATTATTCATGTACTAAAGTTTTTTCAGTTCCATAATGGCAGGTTCTCATACAATTTTTGCTACGATTTGCGTCGAACATCTTTAAGCTGTTTGTGAATCGGCCATAAAACTTGCGATAAGAATGTTTAGAGTTACATTAGTAGTAATACATACATATAGTATATTCAGCATATTCTATAAACAAATATATTACTTCATCTGTATTTTTTTGTTCTTTAGCTTTTTACTTCAATATTTATGGGTTTTGGTATCTGACTAATTACCGTCAAGGTGTCACTTGTTACACATGTGCTACGCTAACATAGTGTTGTTGTGTTGCTATTGTTAAGTCATTTCAATTACTCACCATTGTTATACGAAATTGAATGATGTATACGGTTATCGATATGTAGTACGAAAATAAATACGTATAATTATATATGTATGTAAGTATATATTATGCAAATGCTCACGTTCATTTTGTTGTGAATAATTTAAATGGAGCTTAAACGATAGCTAATAGAACAATAATAAATTAACAGTTTGCACTTACAACAAAAATATGCATACATATTATATATACGAGCCTCTGAACCATGACGTTATAAAGAAATACTATTATTTTTTAATACGAGTATTATATAATAGCAATTATGATTTAAGAGTTTAAAAGGAAAAAATTATGTCACAAATATGAGAAAGAAGATAACATTCACTTATTATATTTCCCTAACGAAGCTTTCGAACATAAATATAAAGAAACATACATTTAGGGCATCTAACATATTTTTAAAGTACATTTTTCAGTTTAAAACATATGCAACGAAATCGAAAAGCCAAGTATTACCAGCTGCTCTCATACCCTCGAAAATATTATAATTTATTAGCTGAATGAATGTGATGATACTCGTTGTTTCACGGTTTCCATTTATTGTGGATGTAGTAACCAATTCCAGCGCATGCAAAACGCGTCCGACAGCAATTCATCATCTCGCCCAGACGTCAACTAATGGCGGTGCTGAGCGGTTTGTCGTCAATGACATGCCATTTAAATATTTCGGCTGTTAGTTTTTTGTCCATACAAAAATTATTTGGTTCAGTTAGCAGTTTACACTTTTTAAGTGGTGTTTTGTAATCTCTTTTTATTTTGTCATCGGCAAACTTTTGTTAGTTGAGTAAAAGTTATAATACATATAATATATAGTATGCATTGTGACAAAAATTTTAAATAAAACGCAAAATATTTACTTATTCATCAATATTTATTTTGTCACCTTCAAAGTATTTCCCATTAGATGTAATACATAGAACTATTCCAACGATTTTTGCAGACCTCGAAAGACTTTTCATAAGCACTTTTTAGGATGACCTTTAGCTCCTTCAGCGAATTTTATTTTGTCTCTTCGATCGACTGATTCCGATGATTGTGGACTTGTTTGTATGTCAAATTAATAAACGCAAGTCTCCTAGGCACTTATAGTGCCCTCCATGAATGTGGGATCAGAATGAAACATGTCCAAAGAGGCCTGTTTACAGTACTCTTTAAAAAATAAATTCAGCTTTATCGGGTCGATTCCAACAAGAACACGTTTCATACCCAAACCATCCATCAAAATCATTCGAATGGACTCGTGAGAGATGTCGAGTTCTCTTGCCATCTCTCTAACACTTGCCTGACGATTTTCAAGCATCATATTTTTTACTTTTTTAATAAATTCTTCAACGATCTCTCGACCGTCTTTGAAGGCTTTGTACCACTAGTAAGATTGTGTTTTTGATAAAAGTGAGTCACCATAAGCCATTTCCAACATTTGCAACCATTCCTCAAATAGAATTTTGTTAGAAATACAAAATTTTAGACAAATTCTTTGTTCGATAAATATCGGAATGCACTAGTGAGGTGTGCCGACTTAAGCAGATGCTATAAATAAACTGGTTTACAAATCGCCCTCATATTTCGCATAGTAATTAAGGACCAACTTAACAAAAAACATTTGTTGGAAATATCATTTACCCGGGAATTTAATGAATTTAATTACAATTTCTGGGTCCTTTTTTGCCAATGTATATCGTATACATACATATATGTATGTTTGTACATATAAATATACTTTTACGTATACTCTTTGCTGTGGGATATGTGGTATGGTACTTTATATTATAGGAAGAGTTTTGTTTTGAAATTAAGGCGAATGTCATTAATTCATCTATTAAAACCAAAATAATACATACGTAACTCAAAATATTTATATCATCCAAAACTTGTATTTAAATCAAAAACATTTGTTCGGCTGATGCGTTCAGAACGCATATTTTGGAGATGCCTCAATCACAGTGGAAAAAGTGCTTCGGCAATTGGTTCAAACGCATGCAAAAACGTAAAGACCTCAATTGAAAAAAAAATTTCGATGATTAATATTTGTTTTTGTATCGTACATACATATAAAATTACTATTTTTTTTTTTGAAACAAACTAATCTTTCTACCAAATCCGAGCTTGAAAAGTAATGAAGAACCGAAAAAAAGTGTCTAAATCTACTTAACAGGCTATTGGAGAGATTACGGCTAAGGTGCGAACTTGCTTCGAATCCACAACCCGGGAAAAAGCTCACATATCACTTATGCAGTTTTGTTGAGCGTATTGTGAAAAATTGTACCGTTACAATGTTATTGGTTTCCAAGAGTGTGAACCTTGCGTTCAAGTCTATTTTTAGCAATGAAGGTTTATGGCTCATTAATATTCTGGTAACCTTGATCATAGTCATAATTATTAGGATCGTATTTTTAAAAGACTTTTTAATTAAAAAGTTAAATAACTATTTATAAATAGGTTATATGTGAATATATACATATACTTACTCATATTTGAATATATACATATACTTACTCACGCCGTTACAAAAATTAAACTATCATATTTATTTTTTTAGATTTTGTCGTTTTGCTTATTAAAAGTTTCTAGCCACTTGCATCTGTTGATCGTAATTTTCTTCAAGCGCGTTGTCAAAAGATGACGGTAGGCTTCTATTTGGAGATCACCTTGAATTAGTCTTTATATTGATTTGAGTTATTGCTCCACTTCTCTTGATATAATTTTGCGCTTTCTAAGGAGATTTCTTCGAATGCGTTCGCTAACGCTTTTTATGCCTGAATTGAACGAAGACTGCGAACATTTCGATTCTGTGAATTTTCCCGCTGTATGCTTTGTGAACTTCTAACAGATTTATATACATATGTACGTGAATATATTCACATATGTAGCAATTTCTTGCTTCCCGAACATGGAAAAGTTCAAACATTTGACTCAAATTAAATGATTAACTTTTTAATTAAATGTTTTTTGTAATGATTTTGCAATTTTATCACAATATTATTTTCCTCCTTATCAGATTTTTATTAACAAAAGCTTGTGAAACATTTATTACGTTTTGCCGAAACAGTTAAATTCCAAACTACATATGTACACATAAACATTTATGTGTGCATAGATATTACGGTGCTTTGAAGAAATTGTTAAAATTGTATTGTACGCTTTGAAGTTAAATTCTTCTTCTAAATTTAAATCAATTCAAATGTTTACCATTGCGAATTTATGGGCACACAATCTCTACCTTTCGCTTGCTCTTCTCCATATATTAACTTACGCATATGTACGTAGGTTGTCTTGTATATTTTAGGATTTGGCAACACTAGCACAATCACATTAGTTGCAATCTGAAAACTCACAACTTTATCGTAGAACGTTTTGACACATGAGCGCTATTTGTGTTGATTACAGTAACTTAAAATATTCATCTCGGCCAAAAAAATGGAATTAAATCGCAAACATTTTCGAGGGCTTATTTTGTACAACTTTCAACGTGGATTAACTCATCAAGAGTGCATATGTAGATGAAACTAATTCAATATTTTTAATGAAGCTTCATCAAGGACCAGTGTTTGTCGATATTATGGTGACTTCAATCGTAGAACACTCCAAGACAAATTTCGTGAATGTCATCCAAAATCAGTTTTTACTCTCGAAACTATTGATGCTGTGCGCAAACTGATATTGCAAAATCGTCATGTGACCTATCGTGAGATTGAGACAACTATGGGCATTTGTGGGAAAAAAACTTGTTCACGTTGGATCTCACACAATTTGTCAATAGATCAAACCAAGACTCGTGTCGATTGGTCCAGAGAAATGTTTAGAAAATACGATAACAGTGCAAGAAACACTGTTTTTTAAAAAAGCATATCGCAACCTTACATTTTTGAGAACTCAATACATCGATTTGATAAGTCATCCTCCGTATAGCCCTTGGCACCGAATGACTTCTTTTTATTCCCTTCGTAAAAACGTCAACGTTTTTCGACACCTGAAGAGGCGGTTGATGCGTTTTGGAGATATCTCAATCAGAGTGACAAAAGTGTTTTTAGAATTACTTCAAACGCATGCAAAAGTAAGTAGATCTTAATGGAAAGTATTTTGAAAAACAAAAAAGTTATTTTCAATCATTAAAACTTGGTTTTGTTCTCGAATCCTGAAATATAAAAGGTAACCTACGTACTTTACCGTGTCTCCAAAAAAACGAAGTATATCAGTATGAACCCGAATATACGCAAAGTATTCTTTAGACTCCTAACATTTCAGAGAAATTTCACGAGGAATCTTAAAATTTTATGTACTAAAATAATATTTTTTATGTGTAAACACACAAAATCTACATATGTACATACTATATATGTATGTATGTATATACTATATATACTTAAGTATATAAAATACCTCTCACTTTTTATTTCGGTGAATAACATCAGAATAGCCTTTCGAATCATTAAATCTGCAGTTGTTTATTGCTAGCAAATTTTTTAAAGATTCGGGTAAATGTAAATAATACAAATGTTTTTATTTACATTATTACATACATAAGTATATGCATACGTACATATAAAAATAATGTACGTTCATACTAAGTACAAATTGTATTTTATTGTTATTTTTAGTACGCAGGGAGTTTTATATATATTTCTTGTATTGAATATATACATACATATGTACCTGTATTCTTGCTTCTCGTTAGCAACAAATCATTAGGTCATGGTTGTTGTTTTTAGTTCAACTCTTGCGTTACATCCATCTGGCGTCTGGGGAGTTGACACTGTATTTGGAATGTGGCACGTCGATCTTTCGCAGCTGTGATTGACTACTAATAATTCCGTATTTATGTATGCACATATTTATTCGATGCATGCATTTTGATAAAACTTTAAATATTTATGATTTTTGAAGGGCACAGAGCATAAAACTTATTCTTCTACTTATTGGACATATTAAATTTTGTTCAATGATGAAGAAGATCTGGAAATGAAATATGAATTATCAATAATACCCAAGTTTAAAATATGTAGTAAATATTCGATGACGTAAGTACTGCATAATGGATGCCACGAAAATATAATATTATGTTACATTAATTATTTATTTATTTAATCACCGCTCTATGCTGCTGAATCCCAATAAACCGCTTTTATTATACACTGAGTAAGAATCTGATGCACAAGAAATAAAATTACACCACGAAACAATGTTTACTAGGAATATAATTTTATACACAAATTATTTTACTGTTATTTGTTCAAACTTTTATAAAGCAAATCTCATTAAAAAATAAATTCTTCACAATCCACATTCAATCCGCTCTCTTAATTAATCTTTAAACATAGAAAAGCTGACTGGTTGGTGGGCAGAGTAGGCTAAAAAACTATCACACTTAATGGCGAAAGGTACAGGTAAACCTGTATGGTACCAGGATTATTTCTTTTATTCACAGGGCAGTTCATTTTTTAAAAGGGAGGCAGGCTTTGGTAATGCTAAATATGGTATTTTTTAATCCAATAAAATTTAATTAAATAACTACGTTGATTCTTATTCTCCTTTACCTGGTCTTTCCAACAAAGTAGAAGTCTTCCTCTTTCTTTGATTCTCCCGGCGAGTACTGCTTATAGAGGTTGGTCTTTGTTCGACGAGAGAAGGCTTTACTTCTCAATTTCCTCCTCAGTCAGAAGTAGGACCTGTTAACAAGAGTTATTCTGCGTTGGATTTCGAGGCTGACGTTGTTGTTGGTGTTAGTGCTGGTTCCAAGATAGACAAAATTATCTACGACTTCGAAGCTCTGACTTTCAACAGTGACTTGGGAGCCAAGTCACGAGTACGACGACTGTTTGTTTGATGACAAGAGATAACTATTTGGTCTTGTTATCGTTCACAATCAGACCCAAACGCTTCGACTGGATAAGTCTAGAGAAAGCATAACTAACGGCGGGGTTGTTGAGGTCAAAGATATCAATATCATCAGCATTCGCCACAGTTGTACATTCATTAAGAAGATAGTACCTTCTTTATTTAACACTGTTGCTTTTCCGCAATAGATTGAAGAGGTCACACAATAGGAGTCTCTTTGACTGAAACCCCGCTTCGTATCGAACGACTCAGAGAGGTGTTGCTCAACGTCGGCTTACACAGCCGTATTAGCTCTGCGGGGATACCAAATTCAGACATAGCGGCATGGAAGCAGTTCCTTGTCGTGCTGTCGAAGGCCATGATACAAATACAAATCCCCAGACATGTAAGACGTAAGTATATATTATATGATTTCTTTTTTCTGTTACATTCTAAATTCATCCAAGTGCCAACGAATATGCATATGTGTCATAACATATCAAAAGGAATATCTTAAATTTGCTCATAATATATCCGAAAAGCTTTCTTATCATATAGGATTTGTTGACATACTTTATAACACCAGATAAATGATTGTAAGTATTTTAAGACTTTGCCCATATTTGCAGCTTAATGGCAAGCAAGTTTATAACCAGAAATTCTTCACTGAAGTCCAACATGTCAATAAACATCAGATTATATCAATTAAAAAACGATTAGAAACGAAGTTAGTTAATCTTTTTGATCTCCATAGTTCAAGTAGATATGTGTGTGTTTATTTTTAACTATTATGTGGCTGGTATATTTATGACACAAATTTGTCGGATGGCAACTGGTAGAATTTTTGACGCCATGAAATATCTGCTTGAACTTCAGCAAGCTGAAAACTATTAGTTGCTTGTATGGCAAAAAACAATTAACTGTCTATTGGTGATTATTTTTGACACTAGTAATACTAATTCCATTTGTCTGTTTCGAAAACAGAGAAAAGTCACAGGGGGTGGAAAAGGTAGTCACAATTAAGCTAGACGCTTAGCATCGACACGCGTCAAACCCAAAACATTAACCAACATGGTTGAGTTGATTTGTAGAGATGTTGTCGCACATTTTCTTAAACTTTTTCCGATACTTGTGTTCATATTAATTCCGTGTCTGTGGTTCCAATGGAAACACAAATTTTCAAGCAAACTCGTTATTCAATTTTTCGCCGGTCATATAATTGACCAATTGAGATTAAACTTCATCGATCTTAACGGGAATGTCACAGATTAGAACGCAGGTCCGTTGTATTAACTAAAACTCCAACTGCCTTGAGCCTTTTTCAAATTTATTGAGACAGCTTATGTCAGTTTCGGTTATTCCTTTTGGTTCGCTGAAGGTAAGTCGATATTTTTCAAATTCAGCCAAACAAAGGCTGGACTATGGAGGAGATTGACAATTTACGTCCGTCAAGAGTTTTAGTCTTAGCACGTGAATACTTATTGGACTATGTCCAGTAAAAACTACTATTACGCCTATGTTAAAGGCATGTCGTTCAGAAGATCATCAGCGCTCTGCTGTAAATGGGAGGCACCAATGTAGATCGAACTAGGACCCATTTCGATGTGAGCAGGGCTAGAGTGTCTCACCCAAACGAGTGTGATGATGAAGTATGTAGCTTGAGGCTATTTCTAGTGAGTACCAACACTGCCTTGAAAAGCTTCTAGCGCACAGTTAGCGAGCTTAGCACTAGTATTGCCGCTTGGTTGTTGAAGTGAATGTCACCTCCCTGAAAAAGGCTACACTTCCTAGCTGACCAACAAATTTGTCTCTTCATTTATCGTTTTTTGTTCAGTATTGTTAAGCATTACATCATGGAAAAACTTACGCCTGAACAACGTTTACAAATCGTTCAACTTTATTACGAAAATTCACGTTCTGTAAAGAATGTGTTTCGCGAGCATCGATCAACTTACGATCAACATAGTCGGCCCACTGAGCGTAATATTCGCAACACCATCACCTATTGAGACCCAGCATTCAATGCAATGAAGAAAGTACAACAGCCGTAGTTGAGACTTTACAAGAAGACCGTGAAGAGTCGACTCGCCGCCGTTCGCAGCAACTCGGACTGACATATGGAATGATTTGGAGCACAAAATACAGCTTGTGCAAGAAGTGGCGTCGTTCGACCTTCCCAAGCATTTTAGAGCCAAATTTTGTTCAGCGATGAGGCCTATTTCTGGAGCAATAGTAATATAAACAAGCAAAATTGCCGCATTTGAGACGAATAAAAACCTGAAGAAGGTGCATATTTCTTCAAAAATGATACCGGCTTTCGTCTCATGATAACCAACTATTTGATGCCTGAAATTAAAGTTAGTGATACCGACATTTAGTTGCAACAAGACAGCGTCACTTCCCACACATCGCATCAATAATTTGATTTATAGAGAGAACACTTTGGTGAGCAGATAATTTCACGTTGAGTGCCGATCCATTGGTCACCAAGATCATGTTATATCACACCGTTAGACTTTTTGCCTTAGAGCAAAACATCACAGGTGGCATTCGCAAGTTAACAGTCGAAATGGGTCACCAAACATTGGCGCATCTGAGACGTAGCCGCGACCAACATTTGAAAGAGATAATATTCAAAAAATAAATACCAAAAATGTATTTTCGAATGATAATAAACATTCACCAATATATTTGAAATTTCTGTCTTTTTTTTTTAAGTAAAGAACCTCGACAACGGATGAGTCGACGTTGCGAGTTTTCGAGAGAAAAGTTCTGCGAAAGATTTATGGTCCTTTGCGCGTTAGCCACGACGAATACCGCATTCGATGTACGTACGAGATATATGACGACATCGACATAGTTCAGCGAATTAAAAGACAGCGGCTACGCTGGCTAGGTCATGTTGTCCGGATGGACGAAAACACTCCAGCTCTGAAAGTATTCGACGCAGTACCCGCCGGAGGAAGCAGAGGAAGAGGAAGACCTCCACTCCGTTGGAAGGACCAAGTGGGAAGGACCTGGCTTCGCTTGGAATATCCAATTGGCGCCACGTAGCGAAAAGAAGAAACGATTGGCGCGCTGTTGTTAACTCGGCTATAATCGCGTAAGATCCTCGAAATAGATCACTCTTTACATGTAATAATTTTGGGCAGGGAGCAGTAGTGAATTAAGAAATGGCGAATCGAAGACAGCGACAAATTCAAAGAAAAATAAAAAACGCACACTTTTATGTCAATATTTTCATCCACTCTCTCATTTATTTTATTCAAATATCGATTTACTGGCTCATTCGATACAATTATTTAAATATCAATTTTAAATTAAACACTGCATTCCGACAACTTTTTATTTATTTAATTTGTGTGTATTTTGTCTTTGTTTTCTTTTTTATTTTTTTTTTGTTTTTCAAATTTCATTAAAATCCAATATTACTACGATTTGCAATTAAGTTCGCTCTTCAGCCTGTCGACGCAACAACGCTCACAAGTAGTTTTGCCATTATTATAGTAATTTACTTATTACGTTGCTAAGATTTGATCATATTTCACGCTACAATAATTACCGTATAATTTTAAGTTTTTTTCTTCACGTTTTCGAGTTGAATTTTTCCTTGTCTTGAGTTTACTTGTTTGTTGTATTAACCGCTATTTATGTGTACTTTAAAGTTTATAAAGTATATTTAAATTTTATTTACTTAAGTGTATAAATAAAATTTCTTTATATTCAATAACATTCAAAAACGATTTTTTCCTTTAATTTAATTTAATTTTTTGTTCTTTTTTGTTTTTGTTTTTGTTCTTTATCATCTTTACAAATTATTGTACATTGTTTTGTGTAAGTGTTTTGGTTTTAGTAAATTCTCTACAAATTCATGCTCGTAAATTTAATATAAATCTAACCACGTATGCACTTACGAGTATAACTGTGTCTTTCTTATGCGAAAAACCCTATTAAAACACTTTTTTATTGGAATATGCTAATCTCGTAAGACGAATAAGAGCGTGTGTGTAGTAGTTTGTTGATTTGGTCGCCATTTTTTCCATTTTAACTATGCTAGTTTATATTTAGTATATGCTAATTTTAAAAATATGCTCCCTACATTTATAGCTTTTTATATTTTAACTGTACATACGAGCGCACACATTACACACACATTTTCACAAAACGACTCGATTCTCTACAAATAACACACTTACTCACTAGAAGTTGATTTTTTATTTTTATATTTTTTTCGTTTTCCTATCAATAAATTAGTAATAATTAGTAATACAGTAATTTGCTCTAATAAGTGTTACGTATAATTTGTTGTAAATTAGATTATTTATCTGCCGTAAACAATTACAATACTTTAGTAGAGTTTAATATTGTTTTTAACAAAGGTACGGTTTAAGTTGTGAAATTATCGGTACTTAGTGGTTATTATTACTCGCTTACATTAGTATGGTATATCTACAATGCTAAGTAAGCTGTTGCTCACAAAAATTTTAAAGAAAATTTGAAAAACAAAAACACTCGTGTCTGCAACGTACGCGAAGCTTGCTTGGTCCAGCTTCATTGTTGCAAGAGTTGTGTGTTCAATAATAGAAATTAGTAGCTGTGATATTTATCAGCAACAGTTGTAAATATATAATCGAATTCGTGAAGTTATATAGATACAAACGTGTATGTATGTATTTTTATGCCATTTTGGCGTGATTTCTGTTTTTCAAAGTTTTGCATTTGCTTGCCATTTCGTTTTTAACATGCACAGCAATACCTCGATTTTTGTCCATTTTTTTAAGATTTTTAGGCATCTGCTTAATGTATATACTTTCGTATGTATGTATATAATACATACATACAATATACATACAATATACATATTTATTTAGTTGATTATTATTGTGTACGAAATGTATATGCAGGCCAATATACTGTTTCGTGCTTCTTCAGTAAAAAACAAAAAACAATGTTAATGAAAAGAAATAAAAAGAAATTGAAAAATTTAACGTATTCTGCAGAGTTTCTTCGACTACTTGGAGTATATAAATGATAAATGCAAACATATTAGAACACTCTGTGGAGTTTTAAGAGATTCACTGACAATTGTTACGACTGATTAGTCATTATAATCTTTGCATGTCTCATCTTATACGGCTGATTTACCAATAATGATGTTGTTAGTCCATACTTGTAGAACGACATGGCTCATTTCATGTCGAAATCTTAAATTGTACAAAAATAAAGCTTGTGCAAGAAATGAAGCCGCACGACCTTTCCAAGCGACATCGCTTCGCTCGACGTTTTCGAGCCACATTTAGTTCAGCGATGAGGTCCATTTCTAGCTCAATTGGTATGTAAACAAGCAAAATTGCCTCATTTAGGAGGAAGTGCAACCTGAAGAGATTCAAGAGCGGCCATTTCATCCAGAAAAAATAATGGTTTGGTTTTGGTTTGTGGCCCGGTGGAGACATCGGTCCATATTCCTTCAAAAATGATGCCGGTGAGACTTATTAAGAGAACACTTCAGTGAGCAGACAATTTAACGTTTGGACACGGTGAATTGGCCACCAAGATCATATGATATCAAACCGTTAGACTTTTTCCTGTGTAAAGCCTTAAGTCTAAGCGGACAATCCCGCTTCGATTCAGGCCTTGCAGCAAAACATTACGCGTGCAAAGGCAACCTACGCATAAATGGACCACAGTGAATCGATAACAGTTTCTGCTTCCTATAGAATCACGGCTATGGAATCGTTGAAAATGTTGCGAAAACTCTTCGAGGAGTCTATTGGGTTATTCACTAAGTAGATTCGTTTAATGAAAACAGCTGATATTATGGAATTTTTTCCCAGACAACTTCAAACTTAACCGTTATGTTCTTAAAGAGCTGATATATTAATGCTTGATTGTAAATGTTTTTTTTTTACATTACAAAAATTTGTAATATGTACGGAGAAGATGAGTTTACTGAAAGCCAATACCGAAATTGGTTTGCAAAATTTAATTCTGGAAATTTCGATTTTGAGGATGCACCACATCCTGGAAGGGACATCTTCAAGCCGATGGGAATTAAACAAAATCGTTGATCGATGCAATGATGATGAGCGAATAACAACTCGAATGATTACAGAAAGATAAATTTGTCCAACGCGACTGTTCACAAGAACATGAAAGGTCTAGGATTAGTTTCCAAGCCTGACATATGGGTTCCTCATGTTCTTACAAAACCAATTATTTATTTAGAGCTTTTCCCCGACAATATCACGATAAATCTCTCTAAAGTCTGTTGTGATCAGCTGGACGTGATGCACTCAAACAGAAAAGGAGTATAGACATATAGAAAAATGTAGTGTCCGACGAGAAAAATGCGAGATCTCAACAAATTTCATAACTCGCCCAAAATTTTTACAGCTTGAGTTAAATGGGCGTCCGTATCCACCATATTTCCAGACTTTGCACCTTTAGACTATTAATTGTTTCGATCTCCGCAACCGTTTTTAGATAGGAGAATCGTCACCTCAAATCAGTACGCCAAAAATCACTTGGACTAGTTTTTGGACTGCAAAGATCAAAAATTGTATGAGCGTGGAGTCAATCTCTTGCCAGAAAGATGGCAAAACTATGATTAAAAATGAAGAATATATATAGTAGACTCAAAAAATGTTTTAGACAATAAATAATAGTGTTTCAAAAGCACTAAAAATGAAATTTCTACGTGAAGGACCCATATTTTATAACAAACTCAAGTAGTTATGTGGCCCAAAGCATTCAATGAAGTTCTTGAAATCAGTCGGTCCGAAAACTTGTCTCATGTGAGGCGTCCATTCAGCGCTGTTAATGAAAATAACTTCCAAAAATAAAGAAAACATTGCTTGAAAGAAACATTGTTGACATAAGAAAGATAGCAGTGGATCTCAACATCTCTTATGGATCGCCTCAATACGTTTTGGGTGTAAATACCTGAATATTTTGCAAAAACGACGTGGAGTTGTGGTCGCAAAAGAGATGCTGGATAACGTAGCTGAGCTATAAACCAAATAGTCGAAATTTCGAAGCATTAAAAGAAAGGAAATAAATAAAAGATTAAAAATTAAAAAATATCGCACAAATCGGACGCAGTCTATGAAAGATCATGCTGCAAAGATTTTATTTTTTTTTTGAAATTTCTGCAAAAGCAATAAGCAAAGTACGGCCATGCAGTAGAAAATTACATAAATAACAGAAGATGTATGTATGTATGTGTACAATAATGCAGGGAAGCTGTGATCTATGCCAATCAATCTCACAATTTTCTTTTAACACACTTTTTTATTTATAGCCTATAATTTAAAACACTCACGCCTCAATTAATTTCTATTATTATTTTTTCGTTAAAAACGCATGAAGCGCAAACGAAATTACAATGCAAAATTCATCAATGGAAAAATATTAAAATATCGCTTGCGATCGTTTATTGCTTTACTTAAAACTATGGACGTAACTCCGGGATGGGAAAGTGCAAAGTGCGTTAATTTTCAATACATAAGTATAGCTATCGTACTATATATTCTGTACGAATATTTGTATATGTAACGACTTATGTATGAATGTGTTTATGTATGTGTTAACACATTCATATGTGTGTTTCTTAATTTCTGAAGCGCGTGCAAAATTTATTCAAGTAATCCAAATTAAACATGAATTTTTTCTTAAACAAAAATTGTATGTTTGTATGTGTATATGTTGGAATGAGTTTTCACATGATTTACCTTAATTTTCTTTCATACTAGTAAGCCCCACCGAGCCGATAATGTTTTTGCACACGTCTATCAATAGTCAAATGCATACATACACCGACACGTATTGTATATGTATTTATGCATATGATTGTATTCATATCTGTTGGAGCCACTCGACTGCCAAAGTAACATAATGTAGAGCGCTTTGAAGAATCTTTATTTATTTAGAGGAAGAACAATGTTGGACTTGCTGTGCGAATAAACAATTGGTAATGTTAATAAACAAATTTTCCTTTCAGTTGCGTGTATGCCGCATACACTTTGCTTAACTTTAGCGCAAAAACTGAAAATCTTGCATTATCTTGCTTTCAGAACTTTTGTTTATACAGAACTAGTATTTACCTGAACTGTATGAAAGCGTTAAAATTAAGTGCTGAACTATTTTCCTCTTAACAATAAACAAATATTTCAGTCAGTTCGATGTGTACTACATATACCATATACAGAGAGCAAAAAAGTATATAATTATAGCAAAAAAAACATATTGGAATATTCGAAAAAAACTTAAGGTTATTCTAATGACGTCATAAACAATTTTCGCTTACTGTTTTAAGATTTTATTAGGAACACGCAACAAAATCACCCATCTTGAAACCCAGCATTCGTTATTAGATAATATTCGACCGAATAGACCAAGTCCAGCACGCAGTGAAGGAAATATAGCAGCCGTAGCTGAGAGTGGAGACTCGTTTAGGCGCCGTTCGCAGCAACTCGGACTGACGTATGGAACGACGTGGCGCATTTTACGTCGAGATCTTAAATTGAAGGCATGCATATTATGCAAGAACTGAAGCCGTCCTTACCAAGCGACTTTGCTTCTCTCTATGGGCTCTTGAAAAGTTCCAAGAAGATTCGTTTTCGAACCAAATTTTGTTCAGCGATGAGGCCCATTTCTGGCTCAATGGGTATGTAAACAAGGCAAATTCCCGCATTTGGGACGACAACCTGAAGAGGTTCAAGAGCTGCCATTTCAAATAATAAAGGTTTGGTGTGATTTGTAAGCCGTTAGAATCATCGATCCATATTTCTTCAAAAATGAAGCCATGTGACCGTCAATGGCGACCATTATCGTGCCATGACAACCGACTATTTGGTACCTGAAACTGAAGCTCGTGATCTCGGTGACATTTGGCTTCAACAAGACAGCGCCACTTCCCATATCAATGTATTTATTGAGAGAACATTTCGGTGAGCAGATAACAGCAGGTTTTGGCCCAGTCGATTGGCTATTAAGATCGTGTGATATCACACCGTTAGACTTGTTCCTGTGGGAATATGTAGAGTGTACAGTCTATGCAGACAATCTCGCTTTGATTTCGACATTAAAGCAAAACGCCACGCTTGTCATTTACCAGTTACCAGTCGAAATGCTCGAACGAGTCATCGAAAATTGGACTCAACGGATGGATCACCTGAGACATAGCCGCGGCCAACATTTGAAACAGATAATTTTTAAGAAATAAATGTCAAAGAATATTCTTTCGAATGATAATAAACATTCTCCATTAAAGCTGAAGATTTTGTGTTTTTTCTTTAAAAAAGTTGGGGACCACAAAAACGATTTCCTTAAGTTATTCAAATCCGGAAGCTATTTGCTTAACACAAATGATTATGAAATTACATATAGATTTTCTCATTTTATGAATGTTTGGTATGTCTGTAGTATATTTGTATGTCTATGGCCCAATATTTACTATCCTTTCCTCCCAATTACGTACGTAGTTATAAATTACTTCACACTGATTTGATTACCCTTATTGTTGTTGCTTTAAGCAACATTTGCCTTTGTATTATTCCATTACAGTTGTTGTATTTGCCATTTTGATTTGAGTTCTCTTCGTTTTGATACATTTTCAAGTACTTAAGTATGTATATATACTACTTTTTATACACGTAATTCATTGTCTATTCTCGTCTCTACATATCCAGATACAATTTGTTCTTTTTATATAAAGTGCCTTTAAACTTTTTACTTCCTTTGGACAGTTCTTCACAGTTTACTTGATGCCAGTGCGCTAATTATGAAATTTATTACTCGCAATATTTGTAGGTAGTTTTGTAGTTATTTTTTTGTGTATTTCATAAATTGCACTACCGCAAAGTGTTTGAGTTTTCATTATCTTAATTTCGATTGGTGGTTTCCTGTTTTTCAGTTTGCTACAAATGTTTCGTGAATTGATGTATGGATTTTAGTTAATCTGTAGGTATGTAGGCACGTAAATAAAATATAAATTCATTATATAAAATGTCTATGCCACCAATTTTACATTTCTTGGGTTGTTATGGGTATACGTGTGTGTATGGTATGTACTATATAACTATGGTAATGGTATCTTTGTAATTATTGGTACGGTTATCAAAAAACACTCACTTAGCTGCTTATTTTTAATGTATCTATGTATGTTTGTAAGTCTAATAAATACCATTGGAGAATTGTTCTTATTGCACTAGTGGGAAAATATTTATTTTACTTCAGCTATTCCCTTCCTATTTGTAAGATTTTCAATATAATTCCGGTATAAACACACTTACTGTACCTTAATACATATGTATGTATGTACATGCTTGTAATTGCTATATACATATATTTTGTTTTCGTACGTACATATACATATACAAAATCGTCGATGATAATTCGCGTTTCGACAATTCGTCTTCGTACACGTTTTCTTAAAGGTTCAGTTATCGCAGGTTGCTCTTGAGTTTTTTGAAATATTTCAATAAAGTTGTTTGTAAAACCAAATTAAAATGGCTCTAATAGAATTTACGGCAAGTTTAATGCTATGCAAATATGTCTACTACAATTGGTGTTGCTTATATTGTTGTTGTGTGGTTAAAAAATAATTGTCTGATAATTTTCGTATTAGCATCTATATATGTTTTTGAGTAAAACAATAGCTTGTATGAATGTGTGAATGTTTGCAACAAGACGTAACCGCTAAAGTGTGATTTATGTGTTCCTTTCAAGAAAATTCGTTCATGACCTTTAAACTAAACTGAAATGTGATTTTAGGCACCAAAAGTGAGCTTAGAAACGGTCGCTACGAATTGCTTTTGAATTGAAGCCATCTTTTTTTAACGTTTTGCAATTCGGAATCACTGAGTGTTGAATATAGTTCATAGGGAGTTTTATCGCCAGCCCTGCAAACCAAGTATCGGTTAAGTTATACGTTAACTACCTTGAGCGCTACCAGATATTTATCTTAAGGCCGAATTGACAAAACTGACCAAAACTTGGCATAACTAGTTATTAGGCGCAGGTAAACACAAACCGTGATTAGTATATCGTTAAACGTCTTGAAACGTGTTTGTCTAAAAAAGGACAAAACATTTATTCGAAGTAGTGTTAAACAGCCCCAAAAGGTGTATGTTTAAGATGCTTCTCTGCTCATGGATTTGCGGTTTTGAGGTGCTTTATAGAAACCCTGAAGGACGTTAAAATGGTAAAATTGTATGAAAGGGTTTACTGAAATCAGCTGAAATATAATGAACCATGATTAGATGCTGCAATAAGGCAATGATACGAAACATAGGAGATAACCATATGTTGTTTCCATTGCGTTAGATACTACTTCAGATAGGTCATCACATTCACCACTCGAATAGAGAATATTTGGGCTTCAATGAAAGCCAAAATATAAAGAAAACGTTTGACGTCAACGAAACATATAATTCGGTTACTCCAACAAACCCGGATACCGCCTTCTGTGGAATATGCGAAAAATGTTGTTGGAAGTTACCATCAAAGATGTCAGGTTATGGCGGGAGATTGGAGCAAGTATTGAATAACCGTTTATTATCCTATTTTAAAAGAATGCATTTCTATTTTCCTATTCATTTTCCCCAAAAAAAACTATCTACACTTTGGAAAAAGAAAACGTTACTTTTGAACGCACTGTATTTTCATTTGCTTGTGTAGACAGTCTGCCATAGAGTAATTCACTGGAGAATTCGTCGAAAATGTTTAAGTAATTATTGGTATACTAGATTTACTACTATGAGCAAAAAATAGTAAGACTTTGTTCACAACTTTAATTTTCTGGATTTGTTCTTCAAAATCAATGTCGTCCCCTCAAAGAAATCCCAGTACACTTGTGCCAATGTTTTTAAATTTCCTCGAAAGAGTTGTTAAAATGAATTTCCGGCATAGCTTTCAATGCGCGTGGCGATTCACGTTTAATGTCTTCAATTGACTCAAAACGATTTCCCCGAAGCGCTCGTTTGAGTTTGCTAAATAGCCAGAAGTCACACGGAGCTAAATCAAGCGGATATGGTTGCGGCACGATATTGGCTGAAAACTTAATTATGAAATAATCAATTCAGTATGCGACGGTGCATTATGGTTGTGCAAAAACTAAGGGTGTCGGCCCATGATTCTGGCCTCTTTTTCAAATAGCTTTGTGCTAACGACGAATACCACTACATTAGACTTCCTTGTTGACAGTTTGGCCGGTCGAAAGGAATTCGGAGTGCACCACACCTCGATAATCGAAGAAAAATGTCAACATAACTTTGATTTTCGACGAGCTTTGAGATGATTTTTTCGGCTTTGGCCATGATATTTGGCCGATTGATCGTCTGTTTCCAGGTAGTAAGCATAGATCCAAGACTCATCGCTAGTAATAATTCATTTCAAGACATTCTGATGGTCGGAAAGCATTGTTTCACAGAGGTTAATGCGACGCTGTTTTTCGAAAAATTTAGTGATTTTGGAACTAATCGTCGTTTCACTTTTCTTCAGCCCAATTGATATTTCAAAATGGTTTTCACTGATCCTTTAGATACAAAACGATGCCAGTAAGTTCTCTGACTGTTAATTGTCGTTTCTCAAGCACTAATTCCTTTATTTTATTGATGTGTTGATCTTCAGTTGCCGTTCTGGCCGTGGTTCGTCGCCGTTCTCGACCCTTCTTTGAATAATTTGTACCAATCAAAAAGACTTGCTGGTGACAGGTAATTATCACTGAAGACCTTTTCCAACATTCTAAATGTTTTCGCACCAGATACATGATTCCGCACACAAAATTAAATGAAAATTCTTTGTTGAAAAAATCGAAAATCGCAGAATGCGCTTTATGTACTTCAGAAGGACAAGCGTATACTAAACCCTAATGATTATTTTGACATGACATTTAACACAGATGTCACTTACAGCCATACCAACCCAAAAAAATATATTTCGATGAATGGGTATTCGCGCGAATTTAATTAAAATTAAAAAGTCTTACTATTTTTTGCCCACAATGGCATTTTCATTGAATTTTTCATGCGTGATAAAAATAAACCAAATACAATTAAAAGAACAAAGGTCATATTATATATATTTATTTACAGTATGATCAAATTAAAAACTAAATTATAGTTAATTGGCAAACATAATTATTCATATACATACATACATAACTGTAATGTAGTTATTTATATTCAAATATCAATTAATTTATTTTTATAATATTTTATATTAAATAAAACAAAACTTTTTAAGTAGGAAGACAAAACCTGAAAACCAAAATTAAAATCAAAACCATTGAAAACTGCAGTTTTTGCATGATAATTTAAACGCCTAATTTTAGAAAGTGTTAATTGGGCAAGTTGGTTTGCGAAATGCTGAATGATTTCAATTAAAGCAATTTTCGATTAAAAAGATTGTGAGTATTTCGCCTTAAGCTGCTAAAAATGCGTTCGAAGCAATTGCTCTATATCGAGAAAATTAAACAAGAATTTCGTAACGTTGTTTGTGTTCGTGTTTTCTAGAAATTTGGAGTTTTTTTTTTTGAAATTCATCTACTCGATTGCTGGTTGTTTAAGTTAGATATGCATATTTACAAATCGATGACTCTACTGGGGGGCTTACATGCACCGCTATTGAAGTCAAAAGGCAAATTGTTATTTAATTTTTTTTTTTTTAATTTGCTAAGGCTTCGCTAGAGTTTGCAGTTTTAGATTTGGAAATTTGAAAACTTGAAATTTTTCAGCACTAAGTATTACTTAAAACGCTGAGGTTTTTCAATTTACCGTTGCCATTATCTTATTCTTATTGAATAGCCAAATTTCCCTCCGCAACTAGTTGCCAAGCGTACGCACCTGCTACTAGTCGCTTGCATGTAAGCCCGCAAAATATCTAGTTTTAGTGTCATATGTTGGTTTTAAAAAGATTTCGAATGTGTTTTTTGCTATTTAATGTTTCAACTACGAATTGCCAGCTAATAACTACTACAACAATATGTATAAATTTTGTTTCGATTTTCACTTTATGCGTTTACGCTTTAACAAATGTCAAAAGTTGGTGTTGAATTTGGTTTATCGACTCTTAACGGTACTTGGTGGCAACACCAAGACCCTTGCCTAAACTCGCTCCCCTTCTACATCAATAATATTGTGTGTAAATATGTGCTGCATATGGTTGCAGTGTGGCTTTGCTGCAGCCAAAGCAAGCAAACGTTACGTGCAGGGGAAGGTGCTTACCGAGGACCTGAGGACCTAGAGGCACGTGTTCGATTCAAGAAAAATGTACATGTGTATATTTCGTAGTCTAAGAAAATAATATTATGTAATTTTATAGTTTTTCGCTCTTTTTATATATATGTAAATGTAAATCATGTTAATTAGTTTTTGTGGTTTTGAGTTGAATTTAGTTTAGTGTGTCTGTTTGCCTACTGTTTAGCTTAGAACTATTGATTTTTGTGGTTTTTGTAATTCTGACAAATTCTACTACAATTTCTATTTTATTTTACTTTTGTTTGTATTCCAAAATTTGACACTGCTTTACGGTTTCTGCTTAATACTTTTAAAACATTTTTTCGCTTAAATTTCACATTTGTTCGTTAGTACTTGTTTTTGTTGTGGCTTTTCGCTTCACTTATTTTTTCAATAATTTTTTTTTTTTTTTTGTATGTTTGGACCTAAGAATTTTAACTATTTTTGCCGTGTTTTTGATATTTACTGTCAAATTCTATTAAAATGTTAAAAATATATTTAGTGCTATGCTTCTAAGTTTTCAGTTATTTGTTGTTTATTTTTCACTTTTATTACTATAATTGAATCGTTTAAGTTGCTAAGTGATATTTTCAAGTTTTTCTTTCCGTGTTCTTTTTTTCTAAATTTTATTTTCATATTTTATGTAAGTAAGTAAGTATATACATTGCTACATAGTTGTGTTTGAGTGTGTGTGTGTTATATTTATCTTGTTGTTGTTGTTGTTGTTGGTTTCATGTTTTACATAGTCACTTTAGTTCTTTTACTTAGTACGTTGTGGTTTCGTGTGTTCTCACACAATTTACTCAGCTATTTAACTATTTTTTGTTTGTCTTAATTAATCATGTGTAGTTGTTGTAACTTTTTTGTTTTTGCATTAGAACTAAAATTAATAATAAAGAAATGTGTGTTATTGTTGAAAATAGTGTTGCACAAAAAATTAAGTTTGCAGTAAAAAAGTAGAATTACAATATTTATGGCTGTTGCTGCTAACAATAGAAACGTACACCATCCACCGAAAGGACCTGCTTTAATTTTCATTTGTTTTGTCGGTTCGGTTCAGGAAACAAGTGCACTCCCTCAACGGTAAATATTGATGTCTCTGTAAGGGAAGAAAAAATACATATAAATAAATTATATAATTCAATTTACACAAATAAAATACATTTAAAGTCTAACTAATGCTAAACTAGAAGACGCAAAATCTTCATTTACTTTGCTTTGTTACCAAATTAATTTGAAATACTGCCAAAAATAATTTTCTCCGTAATAAATTCTTTAATTTAATCGTTTTTCTTATAGTAAACAGAGGCAGCCATTGAATTGAATGAAAGTAAACGGCTCTCTCCTCGATCTTTCTCGCTTCCTCACTGCACGGAACCTAACACATTCCCGCACTAAATCCACAGCGATCATATTCACAAGCTGAACGAAAGAGTACACACTTGACCTTAATATTGTCGTTGATGGCGTTAAAATTCCGACTGTCAATAACCCTAAGATTTTAGGTGTGACACTCAACAGTCTGTGCTCCTTCACTCCTAACACGCATTTACTGCCAAAGTAGAGAGCCGCAACAAATCCTTAGTAGCCAGCAGCACATGAGGAAAACACAAAGAAACGTTGTTGGCAACATACAAGGCAATCGGCCGGCTGGCCTTTAACTATGCCGCACCAATATGCTTCAAATATGTCTGAACACTGCACTCCGGACTATAACAGGGCACCGCTTGATGTTTCCTGTCGAACATCTGCACAGTGAGCCCCGTATGCTCCCAGTTAAGGAGCATAATGAAGTCCTCTCCAAGCAGTTTCTGCTGTAGTGTTGTCATATAAGTAAATCATCCCGCTTGAAGCGGAACCGTCTACTTGGAGCAACAAGACGTCCTTTCTCAACTACGTCGACGACATAAGACAATATGCTTATCAGACTTAGTACGCAACTAACTTCAGACATGCATTGAGCGCGATTCACAGTGGAGCCATAAACACGTCCAGCGACTGCCTTTCAGTAAATGGCGTAATTGGAGTCAAACTACCACCCATTGCAGACGATGAGCTCGAGTTGCCGCGACAATCGAGAGTGACCCTTGGCAGCTTCGTTCTGAATACTGTAGCAGGTTAAACTCCCACTTATCCAGAATCGACCACGGCATATAAAACATATGTCCAGCATGCAACGAGTTACCGTATGACTCTAACCACCTCTTTACATGCTCAGCTAACCCTACACATTTGACACCCGTCTCCATAAGGTCCGACCCCGTTGAAACAGTCTACGGGTTGGATGACCTCGTTGACAACTTATCTGAACCACAAATTAGTTTGATGTCAGAGAATTGGAATATATCATTTGAATGTACGAAATTTTGGTTCCTTGAAAACCAACGAGTTAAAGAAAGAGGTAAATAATGCCGGTGAGAACGTAACCGTCAATGGCGATTGTTATCGCTCCATGATAACCGATTATTTGATGCCTGAAATTGAAGCTCGTAATCTCAGAGACATTTCATTTCAAGAAGATGGCGCCACATGCCACACATCGCATCAATCAATGAATTTATTGAGAGAACACTTCGGTGAGCAGATAATTTCACGATTTGGCGAAACGCTCGATAGAGTCATCGAAAATTAGACTCAACGGACATACCATCTGAGACGTAGCCGCGGCCAACATTTGAAAGAGATAATATTCGAAAAATAAATGTCAAAGAATGTTTCGCATGATAATAAACATTCTCCATTAAATTTGAAATTCCTTTGTTTTTTATTTAAAAAAAAGTAGGGAACCTCGAAATGGATCACCCTTTATATTGTATTAATCCGCATGCATATTTTAAGTTATCATTATCAAGCCCAACAAATTCAATCGCATCTTTAGTTAATGGATAGGGAACCATAACTAATTTGAATTTCGCAATCTGATTATGATTAGAAGTTTTTGTTAAAAGTCCAAATTATCGATAGAGGCATAGCTATTATGGCTTATTGACAGACTCTAAAAAGTTTTTATACAAACATAACCGAGAGAAATTAAAGATTTAAAATTTAAAGGATACGTCACTGGACAAATAATTTAAGATTTTGTAAGAAAACTCTGACAACTGATCCATAAAAATTTCAAATAATATAATTGCTCAAAATTAATGGTTTTAATGAACTCTTGAATTTAAAAATTTATACAATCGCCCATACAAACGTAAGCACATATTCGTAGATAAATCCAGTACAAAATTGTGGTCTGATAATTTAAGCTGATAAGTGTACGAATGTACTATATATGTATATGCAGTCAGAGTGCATCGAAACAAACTGGAAGGGAATATATCAAATATCAGCACACCTACTCATATAGACCCACAACATTATCTCCACATGCACATGTACATATGAATGTCTAGTCTATGTAAAAGTGTGTTCGTGCGCGCCGGTTTATGTGCACATTGATTCAAATAATTTGGCAGGAAATGAGATTGCCTGTCGATGGAATAAATTAAATTGGACTTTCGTTGAATTCCAAAAGCTTTTGGGTCAGGTGCACTTAAAGTGTCATTATATGTGACTGCGGTTTGGTTAGCGGGCAGGTGGCAATGTGCGGTTTGCATTGTTTGATGATGCGCTCAATTGCAAATCATATTTGCGGCAGACTTTGTGTGTACGCCAAACATATTAGTTGCGATCACAAGCACAGTTCAATGACTTTATCAGAACTGCATCTGATTTGAATTTGCAAATGGAAGAGTACACTCTCCGACCAAAGTATTCGTTCAGTGGTAATTAGAAAAGGTCTAGTAAAAGGAAATCCATTATTTTTCCGAATGAGGAGTTTAGGGTTAGGCTATATGGCCTTAGAAAGAAAGATTTCATACTAAGCAAGTAGGGACGGTCAGAAAGATTTCGGAAGGTTATGTATTTGGTGTGATTGGCAGAGGATCATCAATTTTGCGCTGATACTCCGTATCCAATCCATAAGTTCGTATGCACCCATCTTTTTGTTTAGACTTGCCATTAAGTAATTATTATCTATTCCATTGTATGGCAGATGATTTTACTAGTAAAAATTCGGCTCTAAAGAACCTTATGAAAATCTACTAAAATCAAATAAAGACGAGGATTTCTATGAGAGTTAAATTTCCGTTGAAAAGCCAATAAGTTTTTCGAACAATACAATATTTGATCCAAATCGTATAATTCTAAATAGGCTAAATAAAACTTTCCATTAAATTCAAAACTAATGGATTTTTTTCTCTAGATGATCTTTAGTTAGCCCTATCCTAGAAAAGACGAGTGTATGAAATTGACAGCTGCCGTATCATTACTTTGTCAATTATATAATTTTAAGTGAAGCCGCTTTTGTTATTGTAAAAAAATGGATAAGTCAACCCTCAAGGGTTGTTATGCTAAGTTTAGACGTGGTGAAATGGGCACAGAAGACAATGAACGCAGTGGACGCCCAAAATAGGTTGTTACCGACAAAAACCACAAAAGCAGATGATGAACCCGCTGAAAAGCGTGTAAAAACGCAACAGCCGGCTGGCACAGTTATGACGTCTGTATTTTTGGATTCGCATGAAACAATTTTTATTGACTACCTTGAAAAGGAAGGACTATCAACAGCACTATTATATGGCGTTGGACCGATTGAAGGACGAAAAAGTCAGTGAAAACAAGGGCAAAAATCCATGAATTGGGCTTCGAATTGCTTTCACATCCACCGAATTCGCTAGATCTTACCCCCAGCGACTATTTTGTGTTCGCAGATCTCGAAAGAATGCTCGCTGAGAAGAAATTTTCGTCGAATGAAAAGGTGATCGCCGATACTGAGTCTTATTTTGTAGCAAAGGACAAATCGTACTACAAAAATGGTATCAAAAAGTTTGAGGGTTGCTATAATCAGTGTGTCACCATTGTTAATGAGAGAAATGAGATAAAATTTATATGGTGAATTTTATTTACGTTAATTCAAACAAGGAAAAAGAACGAGTTAGAAAAAACACACAGTATTACCGAAGTGTTTTCTTTGTCATTTTTTGCAACTCATTTGGATTTTAACAAACTCCAAACTATATATACCTATATGACAATGGGTTGATCTTGTAGAGGTTTTAAGTCTAAAAACGTGATATTTAATTTGAATTTGGTATTCAACCATCAATATTAACACAATTATTAAAAACAAAGTCTATAATATCTAAGCTAATCTACATATCCTTGTTACGATAGTATGAATTTTGCCAAGAAAGCTTTCCCTAAATTCAAAGAACCATAAAATATATGTAATACATATACATATACATATAGTATACTTTTTCAAAAATAGTGTATTAGTTGCATATGTTATGGCCACCACTGTGTAGAAAAAAATTATTATATTATATATATTTATTTTTAAGATCTTGATCTATTCGCTATTAATTATAATTATACATACATTAATGTAATTAATTATAATTAATAATAATTAATTATTATTAATTAATTATATACATACATATATGTATGTATGTATAATTAATTTTTTTTTTGAGAAACATTTTTTAAATCAAAATTTTAATTTAGTACTAATTTTAATTAAATTAAAATTTTAATTATTCACTTTGAGAAAATTATTTATTTAAAATTTCATTAATTAAAATTTTAATTAAATAAAATTAATAATTGATTATAATTAATTAATTATTTACTAAAATTAATTATTAATTTTAGTTAAAAATTATTAAAAAAAAAAATTAAAATTTATTAAAAAAATTAATTATTTATTTTAGTAAATAATTAGTTAATTATAATTAATTATTAATTAGTTTATTAATAACATAATTACTATTATTTATAATTGTTATAAACAAATTAATTATCATTAAAAATTAATTATTAAATCTGTCAAGATCTTAAAAATAAGATAAAATTATAACTAATACAATTATACTAATACATATTAAAATAAAATTGCACTCATAATTCACGGAAATATTGCACTTACGTGGAAAGGCAAAAAGAGAAAAATGTGTAGAGTGTAAAATCACAAACATAGCACTTTTGTCACCGACTGTATGCGCCACTGATTGCTTTCATAACATTTACATTAGTGCTTAGAAGCTCAAGAGCCATTGAGGTAATTAATGAGGTATTTCCATATGTACACACGCTCATATTAATATTTTCGCACAAATTGGCAAATAGGCAAATAGAATCGATAGCACATGAGTATATAGTATAATACCCATAAATAAGCAAAGAGTTCACATTTGGTAAACTTATTAGTAAATTAGCTTCTAGTGTGACATTAATTTCAATTTGTACAAGCACTCCACACACTCCACCCACTCGCTGGGCAAACATTTCGCATTTAGCATTTGAACTCATCAGTAATTGCTTCATGTCAAATTATACTGAAATATGATTATGCCAACTAATGAATTGTGTGCAAATGCGAGTAATAAATAGTTGTTGCTGCACGTTGTGGCCACTCGTCAACTGCAGTTTTGCTTGCATAAATTATATTATTCCGCGCTGGTTGGCAGCACGAAACAGCCAAAATTTGAAATTACTCGTTTGTACTTCATTTTAGGTAACTAATGATGTTGATGGCACACGAAAATTCCAAACTTTTAATATTTATGCAAATGGAGAGTAAAATAAAATGAAAACACTTAAATTAACTCACGCACACACAAATACAATTTTGGGCTAATTAGTGTTACAAAAATAAACTGTTGGGTATTCATTTAATTTGTTTCAGTTATTTCGTTATAACTTTTGGCACAAAAAATCATATTATTATGCAAAATGAAAAAAAATAATTAAAACTACGCTTTTAAAATTGCATGTATTTTTTTAACAAATTGTATATTTGTAGTGTAATACCGTAATATCTGCTTTCATTTCCCTGTTAGAGCGGTGATAGTTTTAGAAGTCAGCTACTTTATTATTAGCTAAGTATGGTATAGTTAGCTGCTGCAGTATGGGCTGGGGTATTTATTATGGTTTCTATAGTTCAGTTGATTCCAGTTAGACCAGGTTGGATAACACTGGTCAACAGTAGTTTTGTAGCTTTAGATATAAGATCAATTTTGGATGTTTTTGTGCTCACAACTCATTACACTATCAGTGGTTTTGTAAGATTTGCTCACAATTATTAAACTTTCACTGGTAGCCTGTACCTGTATTTATATATATGGAATTGGCGACATCATTGTTACTGGGAGCATGCCAATAAGTTTTGAAATGTAAAGAGAGGATTTCATTGTGTAAAGAGGAGCTCTAGACATGACTGAATGTTTATATTTTATTGCTAACAAGACGATAATTGAGCAAAATATAAGATATGCAAAACAAGATTACATTCAATACTTTCACGAATAAATTTGGAATCTGGGCATTTGAAAGTGACCTGGTCTACGAAAAGGGAGCTAACGTGCGAAAACTAGTTTTCTGGGAAACAGCTGTTAACAATAAACAACTCGTTCGAATCAACTAAAAAGTGAAAATTGATTTTTTGACACCTAAGCCCCCTTTCCGTAGACCAGGTCACATATAATAAAAAAATAAGTAAGAAAGGGTTCAGGTATAAACAAACATTTGTCACTCTTGCAATTTGTCAAGACCAAAGCCAGGGAAATATCTTACAATGAAAAACGTCAACCACATGATCTGAATCCAAGGAATTATAGACTATATATATATATATATATACTATGTATAAAACTATATACTATACATAAAACTATATACTATATACACTGACCGCCGTATGTGGCTTAAGGTTTGTTGTAAAAAGGAAAATAATTATATTTAAAATAAATATATGGGAATTTGGGTAACTCGTAGATCAATTGCACATATTTTGGCATTAAACTATACCTACTTATTATACGATCAGTTAAACTTGACGAAAGTTTGAATATGTTATATTAGGTATATAGGAGAAAGTATTGGCCCGATTTTATTTAATTTTTGCCAATACTACATGCAGTTAAAAGGCCAAAAACTAATAAAAATGTTCCCAAGAATTCATCAGGGTTCCTCTCATACAAGCACCAATCATATGGAGTAAAGTCAGTCGGGTGTTCGAAAATCCCGCTATTAGATATATTAGGCACAAAGATACACTGTTATGAGTAAAACGCGCTCTCTGAATTTTATTAAAATGAAAACTGCGCTGTCAAACTGCTGAAGTGACAGCTTATAGCTTACGATATATGGCATACGAATTAGTTTGCGATATATTGTAAGATATAAGCAATGTGGAGTCTCCACAGGCAATAAGCACGGCAATACAGTTCGCAAGACATAGATTTTATCCTGTCGAGATGCCCCGTAAGATACCTAACATGTTGGCCGTTATACTTGTATGTTGGTCAACCGGCTTCAGTTTTTGCGTCATTTTGACCTTGTAGGGATGTAGGCTAATTTCTTTTCGCAAAATTCGCCACAACGACGTCACAAAGATGCCTAACGCTTGAGAACGACGTGTGAGAGACTGATTTGGGTCTTCCTCAATACTGTGTCTGTCGATTCATATTTTTTCACCAGACGCTTAATTGTTGATCTGACAGGACGATTATGACGACCATAGGTTACAAGAGTACAAAAAAGGAAGTAAATGTCAAATTTGCAAGAAAACGTCATTAATCACGGCTCTATATAGAACTCTGACTGTGTGAGGATGTGACAGTATCTTAACAATGGTTTGGGGATTATCATCACTCCAAATGCGACAATTTTGTTCGTACCCATTCAACCAAAACTGAACAAAATTTTCTTGAGAAAATTAGAATCGGTGACCACCTTGCAGTTTTTTCAGAGTAAATATACTCATTATGAAATGGCAAAACAAACTGAAAACAAGTAAGGAAGGGCTAAGTTCGGGTGTCACCGAACATTTTATACTCTCACATGATAAAGTGATAATCGAGATTTTATTATACGTCATTTACATATTTTTCAAATACCGTATTTTTGTAAAGTTTTATTCCGCTATCATCATTGGTTCCTAATGTACTATATATTATACAGAGAAAGCATCAGATGGAATTCAAAATAGCGTTATATTGGAAGAAGGCGTGGTTGTGAACCGATTTCACCTATATTTCGTACATGTCATCAGGGTGTTAAGAAAATATTATATACCGAATTTCATTGAAATCGGTCTAGTAGTTCCTGAGATATGGTTTTTGGTCCATAAGTGGCCGACGCCACGCCCGTTTTCAATTTTTAAAAAAAGCGTGGGTGCAGCTTCCTTCTGCCATTTCTTCCGTAAAATTTAGTGTTTCTGACGTTTTTTGTTAGTCCGTTAACGCACTTTTAGTGATTTTCAACATAACGTTTGTATGGGAGGTGGGCGTGGTTATTATCCGATTTCTTCCATTTTTGAACTGTATATGGAAATGCCTAAAGAAAACGACTCTGTAGAGTTTGGTTGACATAGCTATAGTAGTTTCCGAGATACGTACAAAAAACTTAGTAGGGGGCGGGGCCATGCCCACTTTTCCAAAAAAATTACTTCCAAATATGCCCCTCCCTAATGCGATCCTTTGTGCCAAATTTCATTTTAATATCTTTATTTATGGCTTAGTTATGACACTTTATAGGTTTTCGGTTTCCGCCATTTTGTGGGCGTGGCAGTGGGCCGATTTGTACAAAGTTTCATCATGATATCTCAATTTTTACTCAAGTTACAGCTTGCACGGACGGCCGGACAGACGGAGACATCCGGATTTCGACTCTACTCGTCACCCTGATCACTTTGGTATATATAACCCTATATCTGACTCTTTTAGTTTTAGGGCTTACAAACAACCGTTATGTGAACAAAACTATAATACTCTCCTTAGCAACATTGTTGCGAGAGTATAATAAATCAAGTAACAGCTGCTAAAACAACATTAGAAAGCAAATGTCTAAATAATAAAAATTATAAAATTGTTATCACTAACGAGAGTAAGAAAGATCACACAAAAATTATAGAAGTGATTATATTACACCAATTTTGCTTTTGATATTTACATTTGTATTTCGTTTACATATTTGAGTATATGTACATATTAATTGCCATACTCAGCAATGAGTGCTGGGTAACTACATATTTTCCGCTGCTGTTTATTTTAGCATTTTATTTGCCTTTGTTTGGCCGATAAGTGGTTGTAAAACGAAATCCACATATACAAACATACAAATATTCATAAAACTTTCGTCTAAATCCAAGTACATACTTATATAAGCTTTAAAGGAGCAACCATATGGAATGTTAGAGACCATAGCAAATACTTGCACACACTTTATGACTTTGCAAATATGCCAAGTAGTTATTTCATTGAATATTTAAACACAATCGAACAAGCAATTTTCTTTCACCATTTGGTGTAATTTGCTTTCAAACCACTTCTGGTCTTATAAATAAATAAATTGAATAATTAAATTGAGCAATGAATGCGAAAAGTAAAACCAAATTCCATTCATTCCCGAACAACAAAAAAAAATCTTTCGAATATATGTATATATAAATACTTACATCTTACACATCGAAATTCTTATATATAACATATATATGTATATATGTACAAACAATTTGCAAGAAATGGTGTAAGCAACGAAAACAAACTGGAGAGGAGTTGGTTGGTACGCTATTGCCAAAAGACATGCCGACTAACCAACGCATACAAGTATGTACATACATACATATTCATATTTGTATGTATGCGTGTTCCTTAGCAGCAGATGCAAGCGCAGGCAGCAAGCAAGCAAGGTGCGCAACAACGAGTCAACGAAGCATTAAATGCAAATTGGGAAAACACAAAAACAACACTGAATGAGGAATCGTTACGACTATTACAGGCGCTTCTCCCAGCACTTATTTGAATTACAACCAAAGTGCAATAACAAAGAGCTTGCTAAATATACAGCGATAACCACGATGAAACTGCAATTGGAACTAACCCATTTCCCCCCATATTGGTGGCATGTGGCAGGTGCTTTCGTAGCCACTGGATAGCTAGCAGCAGTGCGGTGTGTTGGCGCTTTGTTGCTTCAAAACACGAAACGCACATGTAATGCGAGCGTTGCAAAAGCAAGCCGAAACAAACACAACAACAACAATGGCATTATTAGAAAACATTGCCTACCCCAAAAAAAATTTAGTTGTGTCTACGGAAATCGGCCGGAATGTGCCGCACTTGCATGTAAGTATGTATGTCAGTGTTACTGCTACCGTCTATGGCCACGCACAGACGTTGCTAGCACAAAAACCTAAATTCAAGTGCATTCGCCGCGGACAGCACCACCCACAACCTAACGCAATGCCGCTGTTGCCGTCTCGGTTTTGTGGCAAGCACTACAGCTGGCGTAGCTGGCGACTGCTATCGCTTGCAGCGCATGTTTTATGAGTGTTTACGACAGTTTGCAAATTCGAGTTGCATTTGGAATTGCCATTTGGTGGCATTGTGTTGCGACAGCAAGGATTCGAAGTGATTGTGCCACAATGCAATCGCAAATAACTGGCGAGGAGAACTACAAGGATATATGACTGCACACACTTACATACAATACATACACAGCTCACTATGTATTGCAGTGCGTCGTTGTTGCTGTCATATTGACGCTGGAGCTGGGCTTGTTGCCTTCAGAAGCTGGTCGCATGGCTGCTCATAAGTGCTTTTTTAGTGCTTGGTGCAGTCATTCGGTCGTCGTAATGAAGTGACTTAGCCGCTGGATTTACTCATGATTTGTGGTAATGATAAAACGGTGTTTTGTTCTTATGCATTACTTGTTTTATGGAGTGCGCATTTAAGAGCTCCCGCTGGTGCCTGTTTCCAAGCGTGAATAATCGAAAGCGTTCTCAATGCATGATTCTGTCATTAATTGGCTTTTAATTTGCGATTGGAATGAATATGAGTGATTAAGCAGATTAGCTATAGCTAATATATATGCTGCACCCTTCAAAATTAAATTTTAAATTTCAATATTGAAATTTATTGAAAAATGTAATAATCAATAGGTTAGGTTAATTTGGTAGACCAATAATAGACTAGTTTTGGTCCAGATGAAGTTAGTTGCTAGGTCCAAAAGGAGTAATCATGATTTAGTGTAATAACTCTTAGTTCAAACGAAATAAAGTTATCCTGAAGACTAAAACAATGTGCATATACTCGGTGCATCATTATAAAACTTTAATAACCAGCAGTCTTCAGGGTCTGTAAGACGCTTTACGAGCCATTGACCCTAATTCGTGTATATAAATGTTTAGGATGACGAGAAAAGTTGAAATCTGGGTGAATGTATGTTTGTATGTCCGTCCGACCGTCCGTCCAACCATGCAAACTGTAACTTGAGTAAAATAAGTGGACCCAGTACCGATAATATCGGTCAATGTGTGACATATATAATTAAAATTCAGGGATAACCCTTCTCAGATAATGGTATGACCGTATGTCACAAATGGGTTAAAAAGAGACAATATTTCCCTCACCCCCATATACCTAACATAAAGGTTTTCGAACTCCCGGGTGACTTTGTACCGCATATATCAGACAATATGTGAGTTATCTCAATCAAAATAGGAGCGCCTGCTTTGTTAAGTTAAATTTCATATTTTACGAATAAAATTTGGTTCCTAATATTCTTGGATGGTAGGACCTGAACCCTTTGTCGCAGTAGATCCCCATATCATAAAGAAGCTGCTCCGCAAGGAAGAAGGTGTAGGCAGAGAGAGATATTGGCGACTACTCCAAGCCATGCGACACGCCAAGTAGCTAATGGGGGGTTACAACCTCAGCAGGTTTAAATATGTCCATAATTAACCTTCCTAGGAACAAATTCAGACTACTTGTCACACTCTACTCTAGCCACTACAAGCTGAAAAAGCACCGATACAACATGGACTTAGCTTCTTGCGTAAATTGCCAGTTCTGCGACAGGGAGCCTGAAACACCAGAAGACCTGCTAACAGACTGCATGGCAATTTGCAGACGCAGGTTAAGGGCCCTTGGATCCATGTTTCCAAATAGGGATCACATCACTTCGCTAGCACCCAGCAGTCTATTGGACGTTATAAATATACTAGCACTAGGAGAGTTTTTGTAATTTAGGAGGGGGCACAATAGACCTACGATCGCGGTGCATTCCTAGTTTATCCATCTAATCTAATCTCACATGCCGTTAGCGACACCGAATTATAACTTTAACCAAGAATGTTCCTGACATAAATATTTACAATAAGCTATGATTCGATAACAGGGGATCATATAGTGAACCATTAAACTATATGATCCCCTAATTCAAGTGTAACCAATAAAACAATTTTGGTACTTTCAGTATAATTTGTACGATCCCATAGAAAATAACTTTATTTGAAGTGTTCAGTTTGTAAGACAGCTATATGCTATAGTGATCCGGCATTGACGGTTCCGACATCGACAGTTCCGACAAATGAGCAGCCCTTTGGGGAGAGGAGGACGTGTGTGAAAGTTCAAATCGATATCTCAAAACTGAGGAACTATTTCTCGTGTACATACATATATACAGACAGTCGTATAGACAGGCCGACATGCGGACATGGCTAAATCGACTCAGCATGCTGATAATAAATCCTGAGTGTACCAACTTCGTGGCATAGTACTTAATATACCCTGTGCAGCCTAAAATTATCAAAGCTGTAATAAATAGTCGACTCATCTGCCTCACTAGTTCTATACCGGATGCTGCAGTACGAGTATTTAAAAATTTCATTGCGTGCAGCTTAAGCTCCCACATATGGATTCAAAGGTATACCAAGCTATTTGCACAGGCTCCTCTTGATATTTGCCCTGCTGTCTACTGCTCTTGAATATCCTGCCGAAAGTCAAATTATATAACATGTGTATGTGTGTGCAGTGTAATTATAGAACAGCTTTTTCGCGAGTAAGTTGAGTAAATGTTTTACTTTTTAATTAAATTACTTTGCTTGCGAAACTTTTCTCAGACTTCTTACTATTTACTCAAGCATTTCGTTACAATTCCCGAACAAGTTCTGTCAACTGCTGGCAGAAGTGATCTTTTTACGTACACGTCTCTGTTCTTTTTTCTCTTTCGCGCGGCAAAAGTTTTGCTACATTCTGTGTACACTTACGGCATTGAAAGGTTGAAAATGCGCCGTATTCATCATTGTCGTTTCATTTAACGGTGACAATGATTATGTCGATTTAAATCCGAAATGAGTTTATACCGCTCAAAGCGAACAAGGGGACTCGGTAGCTGTCACTGACATCTTTCAACTGTTCATCTGTTTGTGTCACTAGTTTTCGTATTTGTATAGATTTTTGTGTATTTTGCAAAACTTTATTATTATTTCCGTTTTTAAGAAAACACAGACAGTCAGCTTTACGCTCGAAATCGCAAACTGACTGGGCAAACGAAGTTCTGAAATTTTGTATTTGAAAACTTTTTCACAATTGTATTTGTGTATATTAATAGCACGAAATTATTGCATTCCAAAAAATCATACTATGCACATATATTTATTTATATACATTATACTATCACTACTATCAGCGCTACTCACCATCGGGCAACTCGTAAAGTTTTCTCGGCAACGGCGCAAAGTAGGGATGTTGCAGCGCTTCTTCAGCTCCTATTCTTTGTTCTGGATTTAATTGCAGGAAGGCATTCGCTATCGTCTCACCATCAACGATATCATATAGTCTAGGAAAGTTGTGACCTAGTTTACGGGGTCGATAAAAACCTGCGTGGGAAGAAAAGATACAATGGAATATTTGTTTTTTAATAACATATCTTATATTTATATAAATTTTATGACGATCTTTGTTATGAATGAATAAAGAAATGTTGCACCCTATTACGCTTAAACTATTCAGATTTAAATGCAAATGTTGCTTGGTAAAAGAGATTGAGCTTATTACGGATGGATGCAAGTTACGAGGAAGTAGGAGGAGTAGGAAGTGGAGTTTTTTATTGGGAGCTCTGCATCAAATCTAATTTTAGGCTAGGTAGCTTGTTTTTCCTTCTCATTGGAGGGATAGGAAGTGGAGTCTTTTGATGGGAGGTGGCTTCTACGTGGCGGGTACCAAACCCAGCACTCAACCTCGCTAGACGAGTAGTATAAAGCTTTATACACATTTATACAGCGAGCCGCTTGTTTCAAGACCGACACCCGCTCGCAGTCGCACTTCTGATGAACAAAAGCTGCAGTTAGATTTCAGCGAACCCTTAAACCGAATGTGTCAGAATGGCTCCGCTGAAGCTTCCTCCCTTTTAACCGTGACTGGGTTGGCTACAACATCTTACACAGGGATTATTCACGCTTCACGGGTGCGTGGCGAGGGCACAAGAGTAGGAATTGGGTATAGTCCTACAACTGTAACTGCTAGAAGCATTACTGTACTCCATTATACCCTTGAAATGGCGCCGAATAATGAAAAGAAGAAACGACTGGTGCGCTGTTGGTAACGCGGCTAGAACTGCGTAAGTGTTGTATATGACAGTAAAGAAGGAGAAGACCCCTGTAGTGCCTTTCAAGCGGTGACTTCCATCTAGATCGAAGTAGATGGACTGCTCCAAAATGTAGCTTTCTTCAGGGATGTATGCATTGTTTGCACCGATAGCCAAGTGACCGATAGCTCCTGAATAGTCAAGGAGTACCTCACTAGCATCAAGCTTCTTCCGTATTCGACTTTTGTCAGAATAAAATAAGCCGCCGTTGTAAGCAGGTAATGTGTCGTCGATTAAGCATGATCGGATGATGAATGGACCAACAGTTGTTTAACTGAGATCCATTGATTAGGATCAGCTCTACGATCTCACGCAACCTAGTAAAATGTACAATGTACGCACAACAGCCGATTCTACGTTAACGGAATTGACCCATATTTTATCCGGCCAAGGACTATTATTTCGGAGATCGAACCCCGTTTAGATCGGTAAGCCTTAGAATAAGGCTAACATAATTTTTGTGAAGCTATCGAAAGGAAAAAAAATCATTACTATTTTTAACAGCTTACATCCAAAAGAATCCAATGTCGGATTAGAGTCCTCTGTTTTCATTTTGAAAGAGTATTACTATTGAAGCTGGATCCTAAGAGCTCCCAAGAGGAGCAGCGAACCAAACTATTTATTCAGAATAAATTATATCCAGCATTGTTCTGAGATAAGGATCATAGTTCCACGGACTGAATGCTATTCTCTTTAGTCCCAGGAGACTCATGATATCGAATCTTATGAATTGACAAAGCCTGGAATGCACAAAAATCTGCTATTAACGGCTACATTAAGGAGCTTGAAGTAAAAATTATAGGAAAACTGAAAACTATTGTAAAACCTATATTGATCGAAACCGACTTGATTGAAAGTACAAATACTTTTCGAATCTTTTCAATTTTTTTTATTAATTTCAGTCCTTTTAAAGCTGCATGTGAAAATGTGTGTCTATTATAGCTATGTATATACCGAACATTATCATTAAATATACCTAGCTACAAAAAACTACGGGCCGCATTATCTGAGCTCTATTAGAATATAAAACAATAACGTAGAACTTTGTTGCGCAACAACTTCTCACAATGTGCTATGTATATATTTTCCATTTTTTCTATCATCAACTTACCTAACTTATGCGGTTTATAACCAGGAAAATGTGTCACACCCGGCCACGTCTCCTCGGTGGGTGTGCCGAGCAATTTAAATATTTTATCCAGTTGATCATATGTATCACGTATGCCGGGGAATGTTGGCATGCCAGTGACCATTTCCACGAATATACAACCGACACCCCACATGTCCAGCGATGTCGAGTATTCAGTGCTACCGAGCAGAACATCTAGAAAGAGATAGAAGGATATGTAAATACACATATGTATGTATAAATAAATATATTTTTTTAAAATTGTATATAAAATGTATGTATGGGTAAAGTTGTGATGGCTTTCATTTGAGTGGGGAGCTCAACGACAGAGTCAACTTTAAAACTATCTAAGCCACACAATTCAAGATTAAAAATTAACAGACACAGCAAAAATAAAAAAACAAAAAATTCACAGAAGTCAAAAACTCAATGTGTGCTACACATCGCTCATGAAATGAAAAGCTCAACCAGTTGACAACTGGAATAACTGAGCGTTGAGAGGTTGCATGGTACAAGTATTAAACTATCAAAAGATAAGCAAGCGTGCGCTTTGGACTCAATTTAAAGTCCAGCATTACAATAGCGATGCCTGACCTGACCTAACAATACGTGCATTCATGTAAAAATATAGATATGTAGGTATATGTATAAATTTGCTTATTTTATATGAGTACAACGCGGCGTATGAGTAACCGACAAATTTTAAAAATAGCAAAAATGAGACAATACATATGCATACATACTACTGTGGGCAAAGAACAGTAAACCTATTTAATTTGAATTTCCACCGAAAATCTATTCATCGAAATATTTTTCTTCTAGGTTGGTATTACTGTCAGAGGTACAAAAATTTAGTGAATAATTTAAGACAAAAAATCTCAAACATAAAATCATCATCATAATCTATCCATATTTAAATTTCAACAAGAAAACAAAGCAGTTGAAAAATAAAGTGATTTTGTACAACAAAAAAAACAATATTCTTCTTGCTATTTTGCTCTTTCTGCGAACAAAAGAAGAAGCTAGATTAAAAAGCCAAGGAAACTCCATATTTCTCCATATTTCCGGCTAGACTACCAAAAAGGAAATAGCCAGCTACTCCCACAAAGAACTGACCAACCGCACATAACCGACAGGTGTACACACACACACGCATTTAGAACGTTCTATTTTTAGCTTCAAATCTACTTTGCATATGTGTATGTAATATCACAAAAAAGTATAGGAGATATTCGCAAAGTAAATTAAGGCAGACAGGATATTGATTTGCACACAGTAAAGCCGATTGATGGTTATGCTAAGGACCTTGCATAACTTCAGATGGACGGTCAATAACAACTTTTTGACCTGTTAGACACAGCAAAGTATGCAAAAATGAAGCAATGCCATGCAAAACACAAAAAGTTCACAGCAACGCAAAAAACATTCGCATTGCGGCCGCTTCAAAGTCCACAGACAGCTGAATGATTTTGTAGCCCAAGCAATGAGTAAGTGGAATAAAGAGAAAATGGATAATCAAATAGAAAATTGGAAATTTGAATTTTGCAAAGTTTGCAATAAACCGAAAATATCGTTTTATCTGGCCGCATAATGAACTCTCGTTGAACTGCTAGACGTCTCATCATCTTTTCATTTAAGCCTTAATGAGCACAAATTGTTCGCAGCCAAAGGCGATTATATTCTACACTTGGCATTGTTGGATTTTACACGTAGAGTTTAGCATACTTACATACTAACATACATTTGTACATCTAGACATGCCATAAAGCTTTAAAATCTCGTAATTTTTAATGAGAGAATATATGTTATCTGAAATTGTATGGATATATATGTATGTATATGTTACCAGTTTAAAGAGTTCAATATGGATTCAATTGACCAACAATTTTTTGGCATAACCTCAAACAGAAAATCTCAATCCTTACCTTAGAATACTAACTTTATCTGGAATACTGCCAAGGTTTCATAACATTATATTATTTTATTATTATTCTTGGCGTTAGGTGTGGCATTTGACATATCAATAAAAAACACGGTGGCAATGCTACGTAAGGTCAGCATGTCACCGATTCTTAGGACAATTGTCCAGGTGACGCAAGTCAAATACTTAGGGTTTATCCACTAATGAGTTAACGAATTCACTTGGTGAATGTGAAAGAACGACTGTCAATCTCAGACAGAAGCGAAGGAGGCAATCATATGCAAAGTACGACGTATTTTGCAGATTAATTGGAGCTTCGGACGCAAGCTACTCGCACTTTATATCGTGGGTTATTTGTGGTATTTTGCCACTTATGGAGCCGCAATATGGTAGGAACTACCAAAGAAACCTCGGGTTATTGAAAACACCTCTCTGTGCAACGTTGCATGATGTTTGCATGTTTGCCAGTACGTCGCACCGTATCAACGGAGGCGCATATTAAGCGCACCCTCTCTTGTCACACAGCGTGCTGACAGCATTCAGGCTAAGAAGAGGTTTGAGTGTGTCAATGCTGCTGTGTTATGACTGGATTTCCGATGATAATATGGAAAGGGAGGCATATCACACGAGCAAGAGGCTTTTAGCGAAAGGATTAGGAGTAGGGGGAAGACCATTGGGAATAGACATAACGATCTGGTAACTTACGACCGCATCCGGGATGATATTTTTGTTGAGGGTAACCTAGACTTCAAATTCTGTCTGTACCGTATGAAGGGAATTTTGATGTGCTTTCGCCTGAACACTCTTTACAAATCGTTAAATTTATTACGAAAATTCACGTTCTGTAAAGAATGTGTTTCGCGCACCTCGCTCAACTTAGGGTCAACTTATGGTCAACATAATCGGCCTACTGAGCGACTGAGCGTACTATTCGTAACACCATCACCCGTCCAGCACGCAGTAAAGAAAAATATCAGCCGTAGCTGAGAGTGATATATTGAACGTCTTGATGCAGTTTACGTCGAGATCTTAAATTAAAAGCGTACAAAATATAGTTTGTGCAATAACTGAAATCTTTTGACCATCACAAGTGACATCGCTTTGCTCTATGAGCTCTTGAACAGTTCCATGATGATGAGACGTTGTCGAGCCAAATTTTGTTCAGCTATGAGGCCCATTTCTGGCTCAATGGGTATGTAAACAAGCAAAACTGTCGCATTTGAGACGAAGAGCAACCTGAAGAGCAGCCTAAAGTCTATGCAGGGACAATCCCGTATCGATTCATGCTTTGGAGCAAAGCATTACGCGTTTCGCTAGAACAAGTTATCGAAAAGTGGGCTCAACGGATGGACCATCTGAGACGTAGCTGCGGCCAATATCTTAAAAGACAATCTTAAAAAAATGAATGCTCTTTCGAATGATAATAAACATTAAACATCAAATTTTAAGTTTCTGTGTTTTTGTTTAAAAATGTTGGGAATCTTTTATTTGTTTCAAGACCCTTATCTAATCTCTCGTCCTATATAATGCCATAACAGAGCTCTAAGTTCAGTTATAAAACTGTAATTTGGCACAATCACACCATTTGGCTGTACTTTTTTTAATGGGTGTGGCCCCACCCTCTAAGAGGTTTATTGTGCAAATCACCTAAACCACTTTTGGTACAATATCAAAATTCGCTCAGGATAAATCACTTAAGCACCCGAATTTTTAGAATGAATGAAATCTCTGGTGAAGTACAAAACAAAACACGATGTTCTATGAATTTTAAAATTAAATTTTTATCGTTGGTTCGGTTTAAAGTAACGAATAAACTTCGAAATTGTAGCATAAAGTCTGGTTCATTTTTGTATTAGTAGTTAAATGTACTTATGTATGAACGGCAGCGCAAAAATTTGATGGTTATCAGAAAGGGGCTCTAACCGAAAGGAATGAGGACATGCCGGTGTTGGATCGACCAGTTTTTCGGCGGTGAATTTAATATGTGAGAAGTTAGATAAAATTTTTTCGAGTTTTCAAATTCATTTCATTGGTCACACCCTATCAAGTGGAGGTCAAAGGAAGCTGTCTAAAGGTTTTGTAACAAGCAATTTGGAATTTTTTAGAATCGGCAAACGTACAAAAGTACGATTTCTTCTATTTGGGTGGGCTATAAGCTTCATACTAAAATAAGCTATTTGAGAGCATTAACTGGATTTCGTTTTTTAACAATAAACATTAATTGGAGAAAGAGTAAACCCACTTCCAGTAATAATATGGGTAATTGACAAACTTATATTATCATCCACAAGCAGTGACTTCTATTGGATTATGTTATGTCCAGCCGTTCATCTCAGTCTAAGAGGGTAAATTTACGACTGCGAATCCACTTTTTTAAATCTCAACTAATTTGAGTAAAGAACTTTGGAAGATTTTCACGAAACAAAAACATACACTTTATTGTTTTGGCTTTGAAAATTTGAAAACAGTAAATTCTCTTTACTCTTTTTTTTGGTGTAAAAATCATAGATAGATATCTCTCACTACAGTTGACAGAAAAAGTGGAAACCAGTAATTAGAAACGTAAATATGTTTGCGTGAAGTTTAGGCAGCAAAAAACCTATCCTAATTTAATTATAGAAAACGCCCTTTGACAACCACAATGATGCTTACGCAGGAACTAAGCAACCAGCCAAACAACGGTAACGTAAAAGGTAATAGCAGAGATGAGAGAGATTTCAAGGAGAAAAAAAAGTTTTGTCATGGCAGCAGTAGTAGTAGGTAGTAGGTGAAGGAGCAGGAGGGAGAGTAGGTAACAAAATATGCAGACAATTAATTATGCATACGAATCAGGCGAAGGAGATGCCAGAAACGTTGACTTTAACAAATGCGAACAAAGTAAAAGTTAACGAGAATTATAAATAGGTAAGACAAATCCTTTCTCTCCTTTCTCTCTTTAGCAGACGACTGCATAGATTAGTGTAAGTGAGTGTGTTCGAGGGTAGAAGTGATTTTTTTAGTGCCTTTGTGGTTTAAAAGTATACTAATCTGTGTGCTGAACACCGAGCTTAGCGCTGATTTTATGCAACAAAGCGCTTGATAACAGCAAAGGAGCTCCAAAGCAAAGCGAAAAAGTTAAAAAAAAAAATATTAACGGTATTTTTACATGCAATCAAATAAGCTTTTCAAGTACAGTTACGTTGCAAGTGCGCTAGTCAAAGTATTTACGCATTTTTGATGCATGCCAGCCAATTAAAAGTTATTTATTTGAATATTTCGACTCGTGGGCACTCAATAAATAATTTTGAGTGTTGACTTATTTTTTGTGCGCTACCGCATATATGCATATGCATACATATGTATGTACATACATATATATATATATATTTACGATGTGTCATGTGCCGCGCTTAAGTTTTTTGTAGCGAATTTCGTTGCATTCCGGACACTTCAACATTTTTGCTGGCTTCTCAATTACAGGCTCGAGTGCACTTGAATGCGTGTGACACCTGACACAGGCACAATTGGTGCATGCAACAACCTGCTGTTGGTGATAATAATCACGTTGCATGTAGTGCTATTCGCGTGCGATCTGCCTCTATTGTTGCTAACAAAGGCCAAGTCAGCGGTGTGGATTGTATGCAACAAGAATGGCGATTTTATTCGTGGATATGAACACGTACATACATATGTATGTATTACCACCACGAAAGTAAGCTATTCAATTTTAAGCCTTCCACTAACAGGAAGCCAACATACACACACATACATATATATCTAGCTACACATGTATACCTCTGTGAGTATGTTTGGAGTACGGTGATATGGGCTGCTGGCAGCGCCTTGCCTTTGTTTGTGCTGACAATTGTTATTGTTGCAATATCAGTACTCAAAGGATGTTCGTTTTTGTTTGTGCGTGCGTGTGTGTGGCTGGCTTTGTGATATGACAGTGACAATTGAAAGGAAGGACAATAGCATATCTTGATTGCCATGCGTTTGACTTGCACTTAAACTAAAAACTATGCACTGCCAAATCGAAATATGTGCTAACACATACACATACACATACATATATGTACATACATATGTACTTATATACATAATATGTCTCTACTTGCACACTTTTCGTCGTTGCAAAATAATCTCATTTATATACGTGCTTCTATTGGTTAATTTAAAACAAATTTCACACGTCAATTACCAAATAATCATGCATTTAATTAAGGTAGCAATTTATGTTGAATGGTATGTTGATAGATTTGCAATTAAAAAAGTAATGGGATTTAATGCAAACGATCATGGATAACAAGCACGATGGCAGCAAGTTAGTATATATACAGCTTTGGTTAATATGATGGGAGCAACTGTACTACTGAAACGTTACGAAAGCAACTCATTGTCATTTAGAACAGTCAAAATGAGTAAAAAACAAGAAAAATGTTAGAATACCCTTCAGAAATAAAAAAAAGTTTCCATACAAGAACTTGATCTTGATCGTTTGGTTTGTATGGCTGCTATATACTATAACAGAACGATCTGAACAAATTGTTCGGATATTGTAGAATTTTCGTGGATAATAATTCACAGCAAATTAGGTGTAGATATGCATATTGTCAAATAAAAAAGTTTTGTTTTCCGTATAAGAAGTGGATTGCTATCGTTCAGTTGGTATGACAGGTACATATATGCTAAAGTTTTCCGATATCGGCTACTTGGAGAGAAATGAACGTGTGTCAAATTTCAGATCGATATACCAAAACCTGAGAGAATAGTTCGCATATATACAGGCAGGTAGACGAACTTGGCAAAATCTACTCAGCTCGTCACGCTGATGATTTATTTATGTACTTTGCTAGAGTTTGCTTCATGTCACAGATATTTAAATGTAAATCAACATAATGAATAAAAAGGGTATACATAAGTGAACAAATTCAACCAATAGGGCAAAATTTATTATATCGGATATACGAGGAAAGCTGGCCAACAGGGGTAATGCTCGAAAATGTTACGAAAAGAGGCGGCGACTTACAGAATGTATCAAGAACAGAGCATGCTCATGTAGATCCCCCGACGTGATCTAGTGACTGATGCCCAGAGCGTACTGAAATGGATGGAACTCCAGCCTGCTGAATGGGAGTGATATAACTCCAGGAGTAGGCGAACCCGATTCCCCAATCGATGACGATGGAGCAGACGTTCCATTGCCCGATCGTGAAGGAGTTTGAATAGCAATTACCCGTCTGAAGAACAACAAAGCGGCGGGGGCAGATAGATTGTCGGCTAAGCTTTTCAAATACGGCGGCGAAGAACTGAAAAGGAGCATGTATCAGCTTCTTTGTAAAATTTGGTCGGACAAAAGCATGCCCGACGATTGGAATTGAAGTGTGTTTTGTACAATCCACAAAAGCGAAGATAAGCCTTCTCAACATCGCATATAAGATTCTATCGAGGGTACTGTGAGAAAGGTTAAAACTCACCAAACTGATTAGACCTTATCAGTGTGATTTTAGGCCTGGAAAAGAGCAATGAAAAGAGGATCGACACACATCAACTCTTCGTCGATTTCAAAGCTGATTTTGACAGCGCGAAAAGGAGCTGCCTTTATGCCGCGATGCCTGAATTTGGTCTCCCCAAAAAATTAATACGGCTGTGTAAGGTGACGTTGAGCAATACTAAGAGCTCCGCTAGGATCAGGCAGGACCTCTTCCATCTACTGCTGGAGAAAATAATTTGAGCTGCGGATCTGAATAGAGAAGATACAAATGTCTATTCGACTGTACAGCTGCTCAATATTCGCACCGTTAGTTCTGCTTTCTCCAGACTGGATAAGGAAGCGATGCAAATGGATGTGGTAGTGATCGAAGGCAAGGCAAAATATCTCCTGTCATCCAGCAAGTTACATTCGACATTCGTCGCATTCGCGACTTGGCTCCCACGTTACTGTTAACAACATCCGGTGTGTTTTACGTGGGTACCTGCTGACGACAGCTTTACTCCACGGCGCTCAAAAGTACAACGGATCAAAACAATGCGTTGACAGTCATAACTTCGAAGTCGTACATAATTTTGTTTATTTTGGAATCAGCATTAACACCATACCAAAACGTTATCGTCGAAGTCCAATGTAGAATAACTCTTGCCAACAGGTGTTGCTTCGGACTGAGTAGGCTATTGAGAAATAAAGTCTACAAGTCACTCATCAAGTCTTCGGAAGATATATGGTCCTTTGCGTATTAACAACGGCGAATACCGCTGTCGATGGAACAATGAGCTGTCCGAGATATATGACGACATTGACATAGTTCAGCGAATTAAGATACTGTGTCTACGCTGGTTAGTTCATGTCGCTCGAATGTATTAAAACACTCCAGCTCTGAGATTATGAGACGCTGTACCCGCCGGGGGAAGCAGAGGAAGAGAAAGACCTCCACCCTGTGGGAGGAAGACCTGGTTGCAGCGAGAGGAAGAATGACTGGCAGAATGTTGTAAACTCTCCTATAACAGTGTAAGCGGTATCTACACCAATAAAGAAATCGATTTAGAACATATTTATAATAAACCGATAATGTATTAACACACGTCGTCAAATTAAAAACATAAATATGAGCTATTTTCATTATTTTCCAGGTGGGCTCACTCTTTTTACTTTGACAACTGTATGTCTATAACCGCATAGTTTAATAGAATACACTTGGAATACACTTCACTTTAACAATTTAAGATTGTATATAAATTAAAATTGCAATCCGTGACTCGGAAAAGAAAAACCAAAAAAATTAACAATAATTGAATGACACATCTTCTAAACAGCAACAAATATAACTTTCATACCAGACAACTTATTAAATTCTTTATCACAACGGAAAATACACGTGCATATATTCTCTAAAACCGGAAATCCCCATTAGTTTTGCAACACACGCTTATGCAAATCACAGCATTACAATCAGAACCCTCAAAACCCCTCTTGTGTATAATATACAAAGGTACAACAGTTGCGCGTATGAAGCGCCTGCATTGTTTGAGTACTCACCTGGTGGACGGTACCATAACGTAACGACTTCATGCGAATACGTATGACTGGGAACACTTTTAGCGCGCGCCAAACCGAAATCCGCCAATTTCAATTCACCACAATCGCTTATCAATAAATTTTGCGGCTTAACATCACGATGCAGTACGCGCCGCTTATGGCAGTAGGAGAGACCACGCAGCAATTGAAACAGAAACAAGCGAACATTACGATGATCCAGACCGCCAGGATGCTTTTCCATATACTGTGATAAGTCAGTATTCTGCAATATAAGTAAAATATGCATTTTTGGTAAAATAGCTCGAACATTTACAGCAAAATTTTCACGTACCACATATTCAAAAACGAACGTCAGCGTTTCCCGTGTGTGCACAATGTCATGCAACGTCACAATGTTTGAGTGTTTCAGTTCTTTCAGCAGCGAGGCTTCACGTATCGCGGTGAATGGGGCACCTTCCTCCTCTTGCAGTCTAATTTCTTTTAATGCAACACGTTGATGAGTTAAACTGTAATTACAAGAAAAATTTAATATAATATTTCTGAAGTAGGAGAAAGATCAAAATCATGACAAATTTATAGTATGTATTTCTTAAGATCATTTATATTTGTATATTACAGGGTTTGTCTGGAAAGTAATAGGACTGAGTCGATTTAAAAAAATGTATTGAACCAATCGTTACAATTCTTCAAAAACTTTCAAAATAAGCGATTTCTAAGCTTTGAAAGCGTCACGGGAGGCATCCTCAGGAATAGCCTTGATAGCCGAGGTGCAGCTGCTTGGATCCCCTCTGTCGTCTCAAAATGCTTGCCTTTCATCGGACATGGACGCAAAAAAGTCCGTGGGGCCTCATCTGAGCTATATGGAGGCTGCGGAAGCGTTGGCATGCCGGCCTAGGTTAGGTAGCTCTTCACAAGAAAAGCGGTGTGAGCCGGGGCGTTGCCGTGGTGCAACTTCCAATCGGCTGCGATGTCTTGTCGGACCCAATTGACCCTTCGTTTGAGTCTTTTCCGTAAAATTTGGCGTTGCTGGTTTGTCCAGGAGGAACAAATTCATGGTGAACAATGCCTTTGATTCACTTTGGATTAGCTCATTCTTGCTTTTTTTTTGGCGAGGAGACGCCGGCGTGTGCCACTCGGAAGATTGCTTCTTTGTCTCGAGATCGTACTCAAAGATCCATGACTCGTCACCTGTGATTACGTTATTCAAAAATTGAGGGTCACTTTCACAAATGTTCAAAATTTCTTGGCACACTTCCGCTCTTGTCCTGACTCTTCAGATGCTCGGAAACTGACCAGCCACTCGTTCGTTAGCTAGGAACGCGCTCTACCGAATCCAGTCATTGCGCGCACACTCCGAAGTATTGTCGCGGCTGAAGAAAATCAGTCCTATTACTTTCCGGACAAACCCTGCGTACATATTTTATTCGAGGAGGCTCTCTAGAAAAAGCTGAAATCATAGGTTAGATTAGGTTATACTGGCCGGCTGTCACGCCATACATAGACCTACTCGTCCATAGTTGAGGTGTATGGAGGAGTATTCGTTATACCGGACGTCAACAGCCTTTGCGAACTATAAGAGCGACTTAATATCCAATTTTGATACTTCGTCCAGTCCCCTGAACTGCGAAGCTCCTATTTATCTAGGACGAATTCTAGATAATGCTGGATTGTGTCATGCCAGTAGGTTATGATCAGTCATTAGGCCAACAAACGCCCTGAGGACCTTTCGAGATCATGTGAATTCAAAGTAAGCGTGTTTTCCTTCGGGATTCTAATGCAGGATCATGGCGATCCAGCATGTCTTTAAGGCGATGAAATCATAATTTTGCCAATATACATTTTATACTCCTTAATAAAGCTTGGGAAATATGGGAATAAGGGAAATATGATTTGAGTGAAGCAATTTTTAAGGGATCTAGATTGACCTAGATTCTTAAAAAAAGATCATAAATAACAAAGAAATGAAAAATCAATTTAGTAAAACCACTTTAAATGACAATTTCGAACGAAAGGCGACTAGTCTGTAGAATACCCGTAAGAACTTTACACAAATTTCATTTGAACAGGCACTCAGAATTGAAACTTAGCTACGCGCCACAAAACTGAGCAGTAAATTAGTTTGGTGAAAGGAGTCGGAGAGAATTGGGAAAGCTAGAAGAAGAGCGCAAAATTGTGCGGTGAAATGTCACACGAAGAGACGAAAGTAAGACAGACAGCCATCAAAGCGACCAAATGTCAACGGCAATGAAGTATCCTCATTGAGTGGCGCGTAAATGTGAATTAAAGCCGAAAACCAGTGAAATTCGTGCGTTCCCTGCTATTTACGCTGGAATTGTATTTGTATGTGGGCCAACAACAAATGACGCATAAAAGAGCAACAAGAAAAGCTTCACCACACCGCCATTTACGACTTTTACTGCCATAAAAGAAGCAAACGTTGGTCGTAAAAGCGAGCAAGGCGACCTTCGAGTTGCTCGACGTAAAGTGTTTTCTCCGACGTTTTACGAAGAATTTACTTTAAGTGTTGTCACGTGAAGCATTTTAGTGAGCTGAGAAGATGAGACCAGACGACTGTGTCACTAACGAAATGGCGCACCTTAAAGCCCAACCTCACCTTAAAGCCTTACTAGAGCAGTTTATTTGTAAGCATGGGTGTTGGTTTTCTTATATGCCTTGCTCCTACACAATTTGTTGTGATATTTGGTTCTAGCTAAGGTGTCAAATTAGGTTAAATTAAATTGTAGGAGGATAAAAAATACATGAATTCAAGCCGAACGGTGTGTGACATTGATGGTTGAGATGTGCAGGGAAACTGTGTGGTGTATTGAATATAGGCAGTCAAAAATTAAAGAAAAGGAGAAGGGGATGTCTACCTACTTTGAAGAAAAATTTTCCAATGTCTGCCTTGGGAAATTATCTGGCAGAAAAATTTCAAATAATAATAATTGATTACACTAGAGTATGTCGTCCGACAAAAATCATAGCTTCCAAAAACCATGAAATGAGAGAGAGAGAGAGAGTTTCAATAAAAGGGATGTTTCAGACCTTGACAAATTGTTTCTACTGAGTATAATAGTTTTATTCATCTAACGGCTGTTTGCAACACTTACTTAAGTCAAACAGAGATAGATATAGAAATTCCCTTATTTTACTGTCTCCTCCCTGAACCAAACCGTGGTTCTGTAGAAGTTCATCAGTACAAAAACTTATCCGTGCAACCTTTGAAATGTCGTCAAGAAACCCTTGACCGATGGTTCCGATAATTTTCCTATAAAAAGCCTTCAACTGTCTTTATAGTCTCCTCTTCTTCTACCTCTTGAGAGCTTCGACAATAGCTATTATATAGTGTTCTTAGCCTGTCAATTAGACAGTGATCTGTTAGCACTTTTACTAGAGTTCTTTTTCCATATATTGTTCACGAAGTCAGGGACTGACTCCACCGAGACTTAGCTAAATTTATAACATTGTTTGTCGGTTAAAAGTCAGGGCATATAAATACCCTCTTTTATTGTAGGGTGGTGACTATTCTGGCTAGTTCATCTGCTTCATAAATTTATTATGAATGGCAACACAAATTTTTATTTCACGAAGAATACACACCAACATATGTAGTATATAGTACCATCTTAAGTGCCAATAAAACGACATGTGGTTGCCACATTACAAGAATAAATGTATAAATAAGTAAGCACGAAAGACCAAAACGGTGGCTTCTCACACTTCCAGCACATGTCAACATTTCATTAGCTAAACCAGCAAAATTTCCATGTTGATACACAGGTGTTCGACATGGGACCGAAGGCAACAGCTGCTGCTCATGCTAAACTTTGGAAAAACTTTCTCGGTAAATGCACAAAA